>NW_008751797.1:242113-375382 GCF_000715545.1 Opisthorchis viverrini
ATGCAATCCGGCAAACATAGAAATATATTTCTGCGTGTATAAAACTTAACTTGTTTCATTATTTTTGTGAATAGATAAAGAAAACGTTGCTTTACATGAAGAATCATTTTTGCTCAGAAACAAAAAATCTCGTCGTAATCGGCGTCACAACTGACAGCAATACACCAGTGATAAATTCTGCTACAAGAAAAACCCACCGAAATTCATTTAAAATTCAAACGACAAAACAATCTACATGCCCAACAAATGGGATACCCAAATGATTATTTAAAGACTGGCATACTCATAAATTCTAGGAAATGGTGGAACACACTTTAAATAAACGCAAGCAAAATATTCGCTCTACAACCAAAAACAAATAACATGCTACCCCTTGTACGGGCCATCAAGGCTACCAGAATAAAGGATTTTCTCACCCATTCATTATAAATGCACTCAAACTTCAATCAAATCTGGGAGCAAACTCATTATTATAGGATTACGTGTCTGTTCGACTTGCGCAGACAATTTTTGCCCACATCATCGTTCGCGCGTCAGTTTAAACTTTTGGCTACTCATAACACATCAGTAACCTGGAGAAGTGCATGTCAAAAACGCGATTAATTGTGCCATCGCAAATTTGAATATCATTCATTGAAAAGCATCATGCATGGAAACCATTTATACAATGATCCTAAGTCTCATGCATGACGTCCTTACCCCATAAGGTTGATTTTCTATGTGGCTGAAAAATTAGTGATCACTTAATTGCCTATATATTTCTTAGAAAATTAGCTTGCCTTGTTAGTTGATTCTGAGAGTAAAAAATCACCAAAATTGCAACAAGATGATTTCACGTGATATTTGGAATCCCAGAAAAAGACCGACCAAATCTATTTCTAGCTTTATCGCTAAAAAGAGCAAAAACACAATAGATGCCCTGATAGTTGTCGGAACTATTTTGGGTGAATAAACTACGGCGATTGTTGTGGGCTTTTCAAATAGCGCCAAGTGCCAAGCAGCAAAAGATGGTAAGTGAACAAAAATCCACGGTTACCATGGCTTATTTTTGCAACCGAAAAATCCAAAATGAAGCATACAGCGCATAATACACTCGGCCTAAATCGTGCGAATCTTCTGAAGATTGTAACTTGATTATTTATAAATAGCCCCCTAGGTCCACATTTTTGTTATTGTTGTTTGTCTGGTGTCATACACATTTCCAATGAACAGGGTCCGTAAGGCTAGGCCTGCTTCGCCGTTTGCGCCTTTTACTTATTATAATGAAAAAGTTCTTCCAAGTAACTACTTGCTAACGAAGCTGGTACCAGAAGCCATATCGAAACAGGCTTTATTTTACCTATGTAGAAATGTGGTATCCCCCATTAAGAATATAAAAGTGTTCTGGAAGTTTTTCTGGAGAAACTTTGTTTACTTGACAAGGGGTGTTTACGATTTCAATGTGGTTATTTTAAAATGCCAGAGGAAACTATCATGGAATACTTGAAACCTGTTATTATAACAAAGGCAATAATAAATTTCAGTGTTGATTCCATGAAATTCAGAATCAACCATGCTTCAGAAACGTCTTTTGTAAAGGGGCCCTTTTTTTAGGAAATATGCGACATATTCACAGTTTTTCACAACTAGTCACTCCAATCAAACGTTCAAAATTTGGACAGTCGGGCGTTTTGCTCATTTTAAACCGAAGTAAATTGCAATTGTAGAATTTCTATGTCGGCTGACATAATAAGCGAACTGTTGCTTGCAGTTATGTGCATCAACTAGAAACACTAGACGAATAACCACAGAAATATAATTGATTTTGAACGAATGCTTTTCTGGACGGCGAAATAAAATTTCGAACTTTTTGTTCAGCTTAAATAAATGCACAAAAGACAAGGGTCCCTTGAGAGTATAATATGTGTGAACGCATTTGTCATTAATCCATTTCAACCAATTAAACTAAACGTTTTTAAATGTTCTTCATTAACGTAAGGCGATTATATTGAATACATGTACAGATTGTCTCATAATAGACGCAAAAGCTGGTTGACGAAATCCGCGTAAATAATCAAAAAAAGATAACAAAATGTTTAATTTTCAGTAGTCACATAAAAGAGGTTTTGTATGCAAGTGTGGACATTTTTTGTTTACGATGGATGCCAGTACGCCATTGAAATTGTGAAACTTTATTATTCCCTTGGTGAAAGCGCCACTGCTGCACTTCGTGGTTGCAGAACCAAACATGGTCTCATCAAAGATCCTTCCACCGTGTCGACCATTACACGCTTGATTGCAAAGTTGAGTCCACTGGATCTGTGTTGGATTTTCCTGGCAAAAGGAGAAACTTTCAGTGGTGAAAAAGCGGCCATTGTACAGAATGCCATCAAGCACCTTCAGTCCCAGAGCACCATGGCATCTTCGACAATAACTCAGGTGTCTCAGTAGATCGGCACTCCCCGCGCAAGCATGCATCGTATTATAAGATGCCACCTTCATGTCTACCCGTATCATTTTACTTTATTGCAAAACATCACGGAAGAAGAGAAGGAGCAACGTGTCACGTTCGCTAACTGGCTGATGGACAATGGAGAAATCATTCCCAACATTTTAAGGAGCGATGAAGCAAATTTTCCTGTAGATGGCATAATCAGTGACCACAGTTGCGTGATATGGTCCCGTGAAGCTCCTCACGAGTACCTCACCCATAATCTCCATTCCCCTTATCTCTGCGTGTGGATGGGATTCTCCACAAAGTGTCTCCAGCGTCCCTTTTTCTTTGATGATATGGTTTCCTGCGACAGTTACCTCCATATGCTGCAGATGCATGTTATTCCGCAACTCAAGCAGCACAAGAAGTCATCGACCGTCTTTCAACAAGATGGTGCTATACCCCACTACTAAAACCAAGTGGGAACTTACCTCCGAGAGCAATTTTCTGATGAGAGTCATTGCTCGTGGATTTCCAAACTTTTGGCCCGCAAGGTCACTCGATCCCACACCTGTGGATTATTGGTTTTGGGAAACGATCCAGGCTCGCGTATATCATGAAAATAAACCGAACGACTTGGTGGAGTTAAGATCAAGAATTGAAGAGGAGTGTGCACGAGTGACGCTTGAAGAAGTTAAACATGCTGTATCACATACCATACCGCTCCAACTTGTTACAGACAAAGGGGACAATTTTTTCAACTTCTTTCTAATTTCAGTTTATTTGCAGTAAACTTCCATAGTGCACATGTGTTTACATGAAAAATAATAAATGTTTAAATTAATGTTAAAGTTTTAACATGGGTGTTATTTTTTGCGTCTAGTATAAGACACCCTGTATACTAATTAGTTATTAACGTCAAAAATACCGCAAAATGCAACTACCGCGTTGTTCAGATTAAATGAGATGTAATTACTTTTGGGGCTGAATATTTTTTGAAATTTATCTTATTAGGATTTTACCGGCCCGGAAACAGAAACGGAACAGAAAAAGGAAGAAATATTTGAATCACCACTATTTTTCTCGGAGTAATCTGTAGAAAATCAGTCAAGTAGCGTCGAGGATGATGTAAATGAAGACGACGACAGGAGGAGAGTGCGTTCCATAGACTGTGGGTTGGCAAATTCCTAACGTACAAAGGTAATTGGTTCTTTGCGTAATTTTTAACAAACTGCGTGGGTTTTTCACAAGAGATGACGTAGCCATCGGTTTGGTGTACATTTGCGCATGCCAAAATTGATTTTGGAGAATTCCTGTTTTAAATAACGAAGATTTTAGGATGTCAGGTTACTTCCGCAATATGTTTCCTATTTAAAAGGCTGATGAAGTTGCTTCACTACACCTTGTCTTACATTTATCCACTATTTTACATTGCATTACCATAAATGATGATGCCCGAAATCTCCATATTCTCAGTCTATCCGGTAATATCAGGTCCACCGTTTTTCGCATTGCAATGACTAGAGTAAAGCTTTTTTGTCCGACATCTCTACTTGAGTTAAAATATTGCAAAACACTCTTCATCTTTGTTGGAGTGGTAATGTCACATATAATCACCGCTACTCTAAGCTAGTAAATTGTATTTTCTAACACCTGCGATCAGCTCACGGGAAACTTGTGCACATTTGCAAACGGATTAGGGAACTATTGATCTTGAACACACTCTCAGATAATTTGTCTTGTTAGTTCTGCACAGCACATACGTATTTGGAGGGCAGATTTGGATTAATTGTGTGCCTTTCTTATTACGTGAAATTACGGTAATCCTTATGATACTGCGGTGGCTAACTGTCCTAATGAAGACCGGTAAGTTTGTTGCTGTGCCTTAGACTATTTGTTGAAAAATTCTTTGAAAAAAGTGATTTTGCTAGCGAACAATGGGTTGCACTTTGTTCATTTCACGTGAACGGCAGTTCAGACATTCCTCCTGGGACTCACCCTGGACGATCAAGCGGAATATTTGTTTTGGTTAAAGGTATCAACCTGCTGAAGCAGTTCATCGTTGAAACTGAACCGGAATAATAGGGAAACCAAGTATAATAGGTGCAAATTTTCGGACACTGTGGGCGATACTTAGGATAAAAACACCCTAATAGATTACATTTTGTACTGTCTAAAATAACTTTTGTCCTAAAGTCGGAAAAATAACATACGGTTTCGGCAGATGCACTCGATAGCAGGGTTCAAACATTCTCAATTTTGCGTTCTAGGAACACTACTTTCGAGCTGAAACTAAGTATATAAAGCATTTTGTGAAAAAAACAGTAGTTTATTTGAATTGTAAATGCCAGATTTGCATTTTCTTGCGTAGATGTTAACGTGACATAAAATGTAGGTGGATTGAATGACCAGTTGCATCAGAGTAGAGTGATCGAGAAGGCGGATTGTGTGTTACGCGCTTTAGATTATATTGCTCTTTGTTTCATTTGAGAATAATAAATAGTCAGTTTGATGGGGCTATCAAGATAATCTGACCAGCCATACCAGGCTTATTATGAACCTTAATTACTGTTGTGCTGAAGGCGTAGTTCCTCACGTCACCAGTAATCATGCATTTTAAATGAATTAAAATCTGTCAAAAAAGGGCGTAGAAAGAAAATGATTCTTGGCAGCTGCTTTGGAGAGGATGGCCGGAACAATGAGTAGGCAGTTAGTGTTAAAATTATTCTTTGTGAACAATTACGAATTATGAATTTTAGTCCGGCCACACACGCTGATATGGGAGTAATTTTGTCTCACTATGGTGTTTATTTTCTCGTGAGCGCTAATAATTGAACAATAGAAAAATATGCTGCACCCTATATATACACCACAAAAGAGCTTTCCAACGTCTTCTCACCTCATAGGTGGAAAAACGTCTCCGACACACAAGGGTAAAACAGCATCAATTTCTTTAGAAAGGCTGAGAAATTCGGCAGTCTGAAATTACATTAATCCAAGGAAAACCATTGGTGGAAAGATGTCTCCAATAACTTTCAGCCGGAAACATCCTTGGTAGGTCGGAATAAATTTGGCACCGTGAGCGAGTTGAATGTAATCAAGTGTTGGATGATGGATAAGGCAGCATTAATCTTAGTTTCTCTTCCGACATCTGGATAATTCAAAGTTTTCCCTAATTTATACGGCTATGCAACAACTAAATGCAGAATCCAAGCAGTTTAAAGTCATACCAAAACTTCCATAGAGAAGGATAGCCTAAATTTGTACAGCTTAAGGCGACGGGGAAGCACTCATATGTGATCAGATCGACGCAGGAAAATTAGACGGCGCCAAATGAAAACTCATACGACGGTTGTTTTATTTCAGTACCAGTTTACTGACGACCGTGCTTGGTTCAAGGATATAAAATTTTCTGATCATGCTAGACTTGTTTGACCATGCCTTCTTCTACTATTTAAAACAATACTTCACTACTCCTGAACATTTTCCAAACGATTAACACAGTCAAGTAGTTGAACTGCGCAAGCCTCACATAGCATATCTAACACCCCTAAACTCTTGAAAATTTTTATATAGCATGCGTTAAAAGAAAAGCATTTATAGAACGCAGTGCAAGTGCAACAAGGTCTTCTTTATCGCATTTGTATCTTCAATAATATGAAAATATATATTGCATTATTGAACAAAGTTCTAAAAGCGTCACTTCTAATGGCACACTATGCATTGGTTGTCTTGTAAAAAAGTTTCTCATCACATTGAAAGGCACCCGTTCCTTTTTTGGAGATGAGTTCCAGAAAAATGCTGCTGCCAATAACAGCCTTATAATTCAAGTGGAACTGGAGTACATTAACAAACAATAGACTAGCAAACTTATCTGAAGACAAAAGGGTTTGATATGACTTGAAAAACAGATACTTAAACTCATACTCAGCACCTCCAAAAATAATCTGAAGGGTGTTTATGTTCAGAAACCACATAAGCCTAGCCCTTATATGGAATATCAGTTAATTGATTAGAGGCAGTTTTATTAGTGAAAACTTTAGACCTTTTCCCCGGAAAACTGGAACGTTTTCCTTTATGTATGAATTGATTAGAACGTCGTGTAATAAATTATCAATGTCATTAACAGACAAGAAAGAGATTCCTGTATCTATTTGTAATGCAATTCTCATAAGGTTGCTGAAAATCCGTCGACAGCCCACGACCGGTTTCGCCCTTTTTGAGGCTCATCAGGTAGGCGCAGTCCCCGGGTTTCCGTCAACCTTATGTTTTACTTGAAACTAAATTGCACGAAATTGGCGAATATACCCTCATTCGCAAACTAATTTGGTTTTTCCGAGAGACTAACCTGGAACTCAGCTGAATCTCTCGTTTGTGATGTTCTCAGGCAACTGAATGTGCTCCACCAGGCCGCCTCATGTTTCAGTCGCTACGATATTCGAGATATCGAAATACGTGGATACATTTGTAATGTACTACTCACAGGGTTGCTGATAATCCTAGATCATCACAAACGAGAGTTTTAGCTGGGTTTTAGGTGAGTCTCCCGAAAAAAACCAAATTAGTTTGCAAATTAGTGTATATTCCCTAAAGAGATTCCTGTTTTGCTTGGGTCACCTAACGCGATCCACACATGATTTAGCATTCTTACCTAAGGAAGAGCTATGGAGAAGAGAACAACTTAATGGTTATTACGTTTAGCAATAAAAAACCGTGTTCACTCATGTTTCGTCGCTACGATATTCGAGATATCGAAATACGTGGATACATTTGTAATGTACTACTCACAGGGTTGCTGATAATCCTAGAACATCACAAACGAGAGTTTTAGCTGGGTTTTAGGTGAGTCTCCCGAAAAAAACCAAATTAGTTTGCAAATTAGTGTATATTCCCTAAAGAGATTCCTGTTTTGCTTGGGTCACCTAACGCGATCCACACATGATTTAGCATTCTTACCTAAGGAAGAGCTATGGAGAAGAGAACAACTTAATGGTTATTACGTTTAGCAATAAAAAACCGTGTTCATTTTCTTGCAATCTAGACTCTAGATTCCTGAAGTTCACACAGGTCGGTGGTTAAGTTCTTCATCAGGATCTTCAGTTTGAAGATCATCTTGCTATCACAAATAAGGTCAACGCGTAGATTTACCACCAAAGAAATAGTTACTAAGAAATTCCATATTGTTTTGCTTAACCTCTCCTTTTGTTCTACGCTCTCCATTTTCGATGTTTCCAATTACGCTTATAATTTGTTGCTAAGGTATCACTTTAAGATTATCGTATTATGTTTAAACGACTAATGCAATCGAGACACACTGCCGTGTTCATCATATGGCTTGGTTTTGCGAATACTAAAATACAACAAAACGGATTTGAATCAGACGGAATCGAGTCAGTTGGGCTTGTCAAAAACAGACGTTTTTCACGGTTACATTGACAAACCTGTTCTGGTCAAATTGAAAGTGAATGCTGTGGATAAGAATGAGATCTTGAAGTGAAGATCATGAAAATTCCTATGTTAGCGGAAAAGCGTGACCCGTATATGAGAGAAACTGGTTAAGGAACGTGCATATATATATATATATATATAATATAATGGCAAAGGGTAAACCGTAGTGCAGAGTCACACAAGCGAATCTGTCGTGTTACTCATTGAACGAAAATAGGTATGAACGGCTGCGCAAGATAAAAAATTTGGCTTGTACTATAAAGAATTCTCCTTGCCTGCCACGTACATACTGTTCCAAAGTGTAAATTTCACAGGACCGGATTTTCCAAAGCATCATTGTAAAAATCCATTCTACACTTTGGGGCGCTGCTAACCAACAACAAAAATTATCCGACTGAGCGCTGGTTGCGTCCCTTTTTGGTTACTGTTTGCCTACAACAAAACAGCTCTGGTCATTGAAAATTTAATGAATCGACGTGAAATCTGATACGATTTTGTTTAGCAGATTGAGTACCTAACTTATCCATATCCGAAACTTGTGTACATACATCTGTCATATCACCACTTGTTATGAAGTAAGTCCTGAAGTCCTAAAGTAGGTCCTAAAGTAAGTCCTAAGTTTGCACTCCTGTAGGCAAAGACATGGATCTCGATACCACCAAAACAGTGAAAGAAACCCACCACGGGCAGCGTGTTGCATCAATAACACACCACAAGAATACCCTCGAATCACCGTCCTAGTGGCAGGTTTATGAAAATATTCGCATGCTTAGTTCATCTGACTATTGAACTTAGACCGCTTAGACATCACGTGCTTGGAAAGCGTCAGTCATTTTGAAGTTACATTAGCGGAGAATTGGCAGGCACAGCAGGTCCATCGTCCCGATAATTGGAGCCAAGCTTCTAAGTCACTTGTTGGACCTTCGAGGTGTGAACACACGCTGAATAATTGCAATCATATTCGGGTAACCGAGTCCTTAGGCCTTAACGGCTTCTCAACATGGCTTTAGCTCCCTTGTGATCTGGGATTTACGACAGTAGATTTAGCAGTAAAAATTTACGGACCTGCCTTAGTTGAATATATATTTGTAGGAGAAGATGTTAAATGTGGTGTAAAAAAGCGTTCTCCTGTGGCTTTGCCCTGGGCTGCAGTAGAAGCGCCAGTGAGCGCATAACTCTGAAAAGAAGCCTGATACAAGGCGTTTGCGCGGTTTCACATTTTCCAAAGACAAATACCAGTGGTGCATTCATTTTTTACTGAACATTCCTCCATTAGATTCACATAGTTTATCAACAAGTTTTACGGTTTACCCCAGGTCCAACCTATCCACATGTACCATCAGTTATTCTAATAGAAGGTTGGAAGTTTTTGGCTGGAATACGATGTGTCTTGCAGACGAATTCGGCTTGGATTTTGAGAGCACACAGGAATTTCTCAAACCAAGATCAAGATCGCATAGAATATTAGAGTAGATGCGTACAACCGATAAAAAGCTTATTCTTCTTACCTTGTATGACAAACTTCTTAAGCACACACTGTCAAATTCGTGCGATATAAATTTGTCCAAACCTTGTTTGCTGTTATCAAACGCATATTTGCTGTCATCTCCCCCAGGAAATAAAAAATAAATGGGGAAGCTGTTTCCTTTCGAACTAATTGCATTCTGGTGCACCAAAGCAAAATTCTCTCTGCTCCACTGCATCTTTCATCGTTGAATAGGCACGAGAATTTTCAAAGCAATCAAGTGAGTGGGAGATCTATGAAAATTCATCCGTGCATCAAGAGAAAATTAGTTTCCTATCGAGGTTCACAAGATGTTGCACTAACGAGCACATCGGGTCTAGGGTCTAAGCGACTTGTGTCATTTTTAGGAAAATCTTGGTGAAAAAATTTCGGAATCTAACGCGATTTGCTATTTCTTATAAACGCAGATACTGTTTGCAGATATTCAGAAGCTCGGATTTGGGGTGTGTTTGATGGTGTCTACAGAACACAAATTACCTTTTTTACACCTGAACAAGGTACCTCTGATATTCCCGACTACTTTCTCCCTTCTACCGTAAACGTTCCTGAAACTAAAGCTTATTGAGAAGTCCGCTTGCGTTTTTGCTGGACGAAATTTTATAAATCGCAGCCAATACGCCCAAGAAACTCCATTACATCAAAGCTGACGTCTTAAATAATTTTGACGGCATTCCATTAGCAAAACGTTTTATGCTTTCCCAAGAACGCACAAGACTAACTTATGTGTCACTGGAAACGGGTCATTGGACATATACGCGCACGTAAGCAAACAAGTTATATAATATCACCAAGTCGTGGGTTATAAACGTGAGGTGAAAAATAGATTTAGTCAATAGAAAGGGCTTACTGATATAAAACCAGTATCACATTCTTTCCAATTAACAGAAGAGTCCTTTGAACGTCTTTGGTCTCACCACATGAGAGAAATAGAGAATCAAAGATTTTATTTGCGGGTTTTTCCATTTACAAATGCCGAACGTGGCTCAGGAGACACCTGACTAGATCCGGATATAGCGTGTGATAAACTCCAGCAAGTACTGACCTAGATCATTCGTTTGAACGTTCATTTATTCTCATTTAGGGTGATTCTTTCAGCTATGGTGTTTACCAGGCGACTGACTAAGACCGAGAACATAGTTTTTTCGATGATATAAACGTCCTATCGGCATTCCGCTGAAAATGGCGAGTGAAAACCTGAATACTAATTACAGGTGTCGTCAAGAAAAAATTTTGCACATAGTTAACCTTGTGGAATTCATAAAAGACACCTTGCTCAAACGTTTAGTGCCATATTATGCCAGATAACACCATAAACACAGTGGTATTTATGAAAATACCCCGGGGAAGTGAAAAAAATGTTGGTAGGACTTTGGGTCACCATTGATGTAATATTGCCTACAAATCAAATGTCATCCCAGCGTCAACGCACCCTATATGCACCTGAATAGATCGGCTATATTGCAATGTATTCTGTCTATTAACAAGCTGCTTGAATCACTTGGAAGCTGATTAGGTAGTACAGAATCAAAAATTTATGATAGTTTGAAGACATCCGGTAAATTTCAACTGAGAGTTAGTCCTGTATTTGGAGCCGAACTGTGATATAAAGCAACAATTACTCGACAGCTGCCCCATCCTCACCGGGAATGATCAGCAGCCCATCCTACAAAACTCCGTGGAGCTTCGAACCCGCGATCTGCAGATTATTGCGGGACCAGGTTAGTTAGTTTTCGTGATTGATGGATTGACAGCACCATATCCTTCCTGAGTGCTGCTCAACCGCTCGTAGTCAAACCGTTCAGCGCTTAAATAGCTAGCCTGGAGGTCGCAGGTTTCGTGGAGTTTCGTGACGTGTACTCTGCTGATAATTCTCAGTCAGGAGGAAGCAGCTGTGCAGTACTTCTCGGTTCTTCCTCATAAATTGGCCTCACTTGCAGAACAAAGTTTCGATTAAAGGTTTTGAGGAGTTTCTGTGCAGTGTAAACGAAAGTGAAAACAAAACATCTCCCTGAGACAAACCACCTCTCACTGCATGAACATTAATTATGTTTCGCTAGATGAAACAAAATTCTTCCGGCAAATTTTCGAATAAGGCATAAGTATCCTCATTATGCCTCACCAGAATCCAATAGTTCAGGATTTCTTGATCGGCCGGAACAATGAGGCTGCTGAAGTCCACAAGGTGGATCGGATGCCATTGTTTTGATCGGTGTGTCTCTCAGAATTGTGCTTGCATCACCGGTAATCTTCACTGAATGCTTTGTGGTATCAAGTAGTAAACACTCAAACGATTTCTAGAAACTACAGGCGCATAAAATTGCAAGAAATTTTGAAATATTTCCAGGTTGACAGGTTCTGAGTACAGAGTTCACTGGTAATCCTCCGCCTGTCGGCAACGCACGATTTTTCCTAAGAACCGATACAGTGGCGTAGAGATGTCCAAAACACAACACTTTAACACCAACACCGACAAACACTTTTGTATTCTATGTTCGTTCAAAGTGAGCTTCTTTCAGAGACCGTTTTGTAAGCTGAGTATTTAAGTTTTGTTTTGGAATCCATTTACCCTGCCAAACAGCATGATTACTTTTTATAGCATGTGTCATCGGCTTTTGAGATATGTGACCTTAAATGTCAACTATCAAATGCCGTGTGGCTAGGGCTAAAAGTAATTTACATAAACGGCATGCAGTTCTTGATAGTCCAGACCTAAGTCTAATGAAAAATACTTTGTTCATGGCCATATCACTGACTATAAACCCGTATTCCTTGCATCGCGTAATGAGGGGTAGCAATTTAAGCTTGTATCTTGCGCTGAGTGATATGATTGCAAAAAGGCTTTGAAAGCTGGTTTTAAGATGCCTCTGTATAATTCAGGTTTTGCGGTACACAAACCAAGTATTACTTTGTGTTACCTTGCTGCGGGGGATTGCATGAGGAAATTTTCTATTTGAACAATATTTAGCTTAAGCGTTTTTGACCTAGAAGACATTGAAACATCATCCAGCGAAGTGATGTGGATTACGGATGGAAAAAACGATGCTTCAAAAACCTGAAAAATTACTAGTCCATCAGGAACTTATTACATACGATGCTACTCAACATTTTCCAAGAGAAGTAATTTTTATTGGCTTACATAGTTTAGCTTGAGCACATTTTCGGAGAAGTCGTTTCTGCACAAAATAGAAGACAAACGTGAATTTTTATTGCACTTAAAAGCAATTCAGTTTTAAAAGTTTACCCGTATGTCGTTTCTAACAGACGCACAAACCCCACAGGTAAACAGTTCTCTCGAGTTGCCTAAATAATCGTTAAAACGTAAGTACTCATACTTATATCGATCAAGACTTCCTCATTGGTGTTAAATCATGCAGAGTTTAAACCGAACTATTCATGTGAGTCCTTGGACTGCCCAGCATTACACAGAAGCCCACTGATTTCCAGATGCGCTGTAATCATGCAAACTCTTTTAATTTATTTCCCTGGACTTTGCTTACTTCAATTAGTTGACTTTATGTCTGCTTTTATGCATCTCTAATGAATTAACGTGCTTGGGACTGACCTTGCAAGATTCATAAATCCATACATAACTTGAATTTGACCAACAACCACGATAATTAGCACAGCAATGAATTGGAGGTTTTTTAGCGTCCAATAAGAGGCCGGGATGAATTATTAGGAAGCAGAACTATGCCATTTTACTACTTTTAACTTATGTTATCGTATTGGTTTGTATTTTAGCTCAAGCCAAACAAACGCTATGATAAAGGTGTCACCAAATAAGCGTGACTATTGGCTTCTGTGATTTACAAAGGCCGTAATCTTGTTACCACATGTCTCAATGCAGGCTCATCTCTTTTGTCAGATATGTGAAAAATGGTTTGTCTTACATATCAGCTTATATTGGTTCGGGTTTTTGTCGAGTAGTTTTGCATTTGTCATACCACAGTCAAACGTAATTAAGTTATTTAACAATGATACATTGGTTACTTCAGCTGATCTGCTCCATGCGGTTGCTCACTTACGGTTGCTGACTTAATTTAATAGAGTTCGTTAAATCGCAGCGGGATGATCGACGCACTTTTGTCTGAATGTGATTTTGGAGCTAGTGCTGATTTATGTGTTTTTGCCTCATCTAATGTGAAAACATCCAGTTCTCCCTTCAAAGACTGTAATCAGCTTTTCGACATGATGAGAAAAACGATAAGATGTTGAAGCATTTTAAGGTATGTATGACATGAGAATAAGTGCTTATCTTGCACAAATATACTTGGAATTCCTGTGAAACTTAACAAGCAGCTGTTGTTGAGAGATGAATTAGATGCAGTCATATTCATTTACAGAACAAGTCGATCGTGACACAAAAAGTAATTTTACTGTGAACTCTTATCATTATCACCACCCTTTAAAAAAGCGTTTAACACCTAGAAAAACAATTTTAAAAGCTTCGTTTGTTATTTTTGGCACAGTACTGAACAAGCCAAGCTCCTTAGGGCCGTTTTTGCTCAATCGACTAGATAAACATTTGATGAAGCGTTGTATTACTTACAAACTTTCAAACTTTAAATAGCTGGAAGATGCCAACATCTCTGAGTACTAATTCCTGTCTAGTCTGATTTAAAGAGCAGAGTGATTGTAAATTTCCAATGAAACAATTTCCAATGAAACAGTTTAGACTACAGAGCGAACCCTTTTAGCTAGTCAGCTATGTTTAGGAATCAGCTCTTCTTTGTCAGCTAAAATCCCACCTCAGTTAGACAATTTACAGGGTGCAAACCCAGGCAAGTTCTAGCAGTCCTGTGTGTTTAAACCTTATTTGCCCCGAGTAGGTTTTCGAAGGAGAAAACGGAAATTATATGGCACCACCATGCAGAATGTTGGGTAGGAATTTAAATGGATTGCTAGCAAACAAACAACTTATTTTGATAGAACAAATGACACATAAAGACGGGCTTATCACTAATGCCTCGTCAAAATATGCACTGAGATCTAGAATATTATTGCAAAACCACAGGAAGTGATCTTTCAGCAACAGATGCAATCAAACGATATCAGGAATGAGATATTCTGCTGGGTCTTCCATTAACACCACCCCAATCTTCAAATGATTGTGGCGCATCAAAAGCAAAATTTATTTCATTGTTTTGCGAGTCTCCTTGAGTAAAAATCTGGATCAAGCAGCGAATCATATCGTTGGTTGGGTGAAGGTGCAATGCATTCGGGCAGACAACGCAATTTAACAAACACGTGGTAATTGCCAAAATGGCTGGAATATTTTCTATCTCAAGAGTAAAACAGGATCCAGCAAACAACTGGCCAGCGAAGTTTTTATGCAAAACGACGACTCAAATAAATATTCCGAGGACAGCCTTAATCAAACTGTTAAACCTGAGTGTCAGAACCTACAGATATCTGTCTCGTCATCAATTTACTAATTTGGTACCAGATGCGAACTTATGCAGGCATAAGAGCACTTGCACGAAGTATATTCACTGTAAACATTGGGGAAAGTTAAGTGGATTGAGGACGTATCCCCCACACCTTGCCTTGCAACAATTTCTTCAACATCGTAGCATATAACAGAAGGACGAACTGTGCCTTCCTACGTCCGAGACCAGCTCTTGATGTAGATGCAGCATGGTAATATTTTCTTTAAAGCTGTTCCAGAAATTTTCATTCGGTTTGTTGAGTCCCTTTATTCTAATATCAATGGCTACCTAATGTGCGGAAAGTATCCTCGTGGTTTTGTCGCCAAAAGTGGTGTTCCTTAGAGATACTATTTGCCTACTCCCATTTTCAAATTTTCTATCTAATTACTTTTGGAAAAAACTTCAAAACCTTTGAAGCTCAGCATGAACCTACTCGGAATGGCAAAAGACTTAGTGTGTAGACAATATCAAGCTACTTGGCTCATGTTCCGTCCGGATACAAAATGAGATAAATAACACTAGCATCTGATTAACTGCGCAAAAAGTGCTATTGCAGGGTTAAACTGATACGCCACTAAGCAGGCACCAAAACTGCTATAAGTAGTTGAAATACTTAGTGCATTGCGTCGGATAAAAGCACTGCTGAGAAAGTGAATTCTAGAATCACCGAACCCCATTGTACTTTCGCCAGATACTTTCAGTTGAGTACGAAGTTGGTTCTGTCGGGACAACGAAATAAATCTGCCTGAATTTTCCGATTATTAGGGAAATGCGAGCCACCGTACGAGGCGCACTGCTCATGGATACTGAACTGAACTGAGTAACTGACGCCCAATAAGCAAGCGACAATTTCTTTTTGTTGTTCGTTGTATGAAAGTGTTAGTAACTGGGACAGCTCTCTGAAAAAGCGGCTGCATTGAAAGGAACTTGCTAGTGACTCCATAAATATAGACAATAGAAGCAAACTTATATTTTTAACAGACTGCGCTGTACATAATACAAATGTTCGAGAATCCACCAACATTTTCTCCTTTCTTGGCTCCAGCAAATCAGATAGATTTAATCCAGAGGCTTTTACCGACCTTGTGTTCTCCTTGAACAGAAATGGTATCTAACCGGAAAAATACACTAAAAAACCATTAGATTTAAGGGCAGCCAAGAATGTTTATGGCATTTCCCAAATGCGGGTGCTGCATAAAGTTCGGCCTTTCTTCGATTAGAGCGGCAATCGAAATACTGGCGGAATATATTATGCTAACAATTTTGCTAATTTCTCGACAGTTCACTACCTGTCAGCCTTTCTTCTGACCCGATATAGTGTGTTGTATTGGGCGGATATTGTCCCATACCTCGGATGTTATAATAAGTGGAACCCTAGATTGAGACCTTCAGGCGACGAATACCACAAACGAGAAATTTAAGCTGAGTCACAGATCAACATCGGTTTGATTCGCAAATGAATGTATTTAACAAAATTAGAAATTATACTACCGCTTGGGTCAGACTGGCGCCTGATTCATTTCAAATATCTGTCTGTTTGCATGTCATGTGAATGTTACTCCTCCTCTCTCTTTTGTACTCTGGCCACAAAATTGTTATGAATTGGACCACAAGGAAATCGTCAAAGTCGGCATTGCTGGTTGTATCCAAAGTAAATGAACAGCTACACAACCTTGAATTGACTTCTCTCTGTTTTTTATTGTTTACTCAGTCAATATTGCCATTCAGTGAAGGTAAATACTGAAAGGAACCTGTTCAGCTCGTCGCTCACACCTTATGGTTCAATATAATACGGTTCGTCTAACGAATGCAAAACAGGTTATTTCACTGCCAACATTCGATTCGAAAACCTCAAACTGCACAAATCGTTACACATTCTGGCAGGAAAAGGTTGGCAACCACTCTGAATTCATCAGACGGACTGTACATACTTAGGCTTCTGAGACAAGATTGGGCAATTGTTAGACGGCGAATTTACTGACTGGAAAGTCCGTGGTTGGAAACCGACTTCTGCATTTCTACTTCTGTTGTCTAGGCGTGGGCCAACTGACGGCCCTCGTGCTTCGTTAGGGTGGAATGGCTGTTAGCGTCTGAAAGGGTGTTACAGATGAAGGATGCAATGCGAGAGGCCTTCTAGGAGTGCATGACCAACGCGAAATATCTTGTTTTGTCCTTAGAGGGACTTGACAATCCGAAGTTAGCCCTATAGTATGATTACACCAAGCAAAACGAACAAAAAGGGCTGTAGGACAGTTGAATTTCTAAGTGTGAATTTATTATATATTTCCTATAAGAAAGGCAAACTTGCCATTTCCATGAGCATAAAATTGCTGCAGTCGTTCCTTAAACTAGTTCCGATATGATGATGAAAATGCATTTTTGGAAGAAGTCGGTTTGAAAGCTTGCCATAAAGGCTCGCACAACCTGATCAGGAAACTATGACACGGAAATGGCATGCTGTGCAGGGTCTTAGACTGTGCTGGATATTCGATAGTATGCTATGCGACAACAACAGTTCCTTTGTCTACCGTTCGACCACAGAATCGAATGCACAAAACAACGCCATGGAAGTCACACATTATCCATTTCGAGGTTGAATGACTTTTTATGCTAGTATGACTGTCTCCGAAGTAACGTGCTGCAAATCTAAAATAATTTAAGCCACAGGTATTTGGACGGTCTCATATTTGAGGGCCGTATGCTAACACCTGCAGACAAATGTATACCTTTTAGGTAGTTGCCAGAACTTCCCAACCAAGGAGAGCACTGGATGCGTGAAAACGCTGGGTAAGTTATCTGAATACTTGTAGATAACGCCTAGATTTGTATTACATGAATTTGAGCCGCTTCCCAATTTTTCGACGCTGGGAACGCACCTCCTGGCAATATGGTGATTGATGTTCCAAACCGCCAATTTGTGAAGCAAGTGTAGTTTCCCAGCAGTGCACGAGAGGGGCAAGTGGATTATCTCAGACGATCAAGTTTTCCGGCTGGTGTTGATGGAGGGACAACACTGACACAAGTCAAAACGCAACCTGGATACACGTGAAAATTTAGTAATCAACCAAAAGTAAGTGTAGTGGGAACTCTTCGACTAGTTCGCATCAACCGACCAAGGCTCTCAGTATGATACTTAATATGGTGATTATGACAGTAGATTTTCTTAGTCACCTTTTGCGAGGTACTACTTTACAGTATAATGCAATTGTCTCCAACTCGTTCCATGCATCCATAGTTTTTGTCAATGCTTGGTAGGCCTAGTTAGAGACGTGGTGCAATGTCTATTCAGGTTAACCGCAGAACATATGTTCTGTTTCGAATAACCAACGAAGACTGGAAAAGGAAAATGTTAACTGAATTCGCGTTCGCCGATGGACGACCATTGAAGCAATGTCTTTTATAGAAATTCAAACACTAATTCTGTAGTTCTTTTGAAAACTAATTCATGAAGTTGAACCACTAGGTTTCTGAAATTGTGGTGAGAAATTTGTCAAGCTAATTCCGCAACAATCCAGATAACTAACTGTTTCATAGTTCGACTCTCATTCGGCTGCGGCATCTATCATTTGTGCACGAGAAAGTCAATCTTTTTGAGAAGCTCTTTTTTTTGAAAGAAGCTCAAGTTTCTCTGTACCCATAAAAATGTCATCCCCTACTGGATGATAATTTGAACGGTAGTGTCAGCAAAGACACTAAAGGTGCCACCGAATAGCTGTGAGGCCTGGCTTGTTTCAGTTAGCTTGCTTTGCAGACAGTAATTATCTGACTATCTGCCTTGGTGCCGCCAAACACACTATACAGGGTAAAACTGCTTTCTTCAGGGGCTTTAAAAATACTCTTTATTCTAACAATCACGTCAGATTATAGTCGTTTGTGTTCGAAAGAACAAATCTCATAAAATAAACTCCATTCAAGATCCTCCTATTGAGTTGCACCTGCGGGGTCTGAAAGGCTTTATGGGAGGGTGAACTCGGATAAATAATAGCATCTTTTGCAACGGAACTGACTTGTAATATTTTCGGCATGCATCAATGCAGTGCTTTACTTGGATAGTGTAACAGTCAAGATAATCCACAAAGTGCCAACACCTTCAGCGAGTTGGAAGGCTTTTGACTTGTTCGAATAAAAAATTTGCCATTGAGAGAAACCGTAAGTCAAATGGGGAGATCGTGTTCTACCGTTAGCAGATAGCTGGTTTCAGGCAACATAAGCAATGGACTCATTTAAAGGATCCACTTTAGATTAGGTCGTGATTACCGCACAAAGTATTTGGTTGCGGGTTAGGTTTTCCCCACAGCTACTCTGTGCCATGGTATTAATATTGAACTACAACTACTGGTTGTTCTACAGGTAGTAATTTATTTTATTTTATGCCCGTATATTGCCAGAAACCGATGCGACGGTGGATACTGCTGATGGGGCATTCGAGTAGCACGTTCCCTCGTGAATCCGTGTCTCTTGAAAAGTGGGATCTCTTACGGGATTTGTGGAGTCGCATTTGGTTGCATTGGAGCAGCAGGCAATGAATATACAGGAAAGTTCAGGAAGACCCGTTCAAGGAGAAGATGGATATTCATTTGTTGTAAACAAGATGCATATGAGAGTTTTGCTTCCCTGTTCAGTAGTCTGTAACTGTTCACTTGGCGTTTTCCAATAAATAGCTCTCCAGCAAAAACCTTCTTTTTTCACCGGTACATCAAAATCATTCCCAAATTACTAATGTTTGTCCCTAGCAGTGGCTGGATGATCTACTTCGGTTGTGTGGCCGATGGCAGTCTCGGAGAGTTTTGGTGTTGTTTTGTCGTCCTTTCTTTTGTTTTCCACATATCAGCATGACACAATAGAACGTACTTTTGAACTGCCCGATTTGTAATCCTTGCGGAACTACACCCAGCATGTTTTTCTGATGAGTGAATTTGCATCTAGTTTACACGGAGAGAACTCAAGCTACTTTGTTAAAAAATTGGGATTGCTTACAAAAGTGTGAATTACTTCTAAGTAGACCACATGGGGTGCCGTAACTCAGCATCAGTGGTAGCATTTGAAACCCAGATTCTCAACTGCCTTCAGCACCCAGTTGTACAGCGAGTACGCGAAAAGAAAAGTTCCGGCATTCCTGATTCCTGTTTCCTAAGGGCATATACATACAACTGTGGTCCGGACAAATTTGTTAAAGGAAAAAATACTTCTACATCTATCTTCGATAAGGTATCTGTTAATTTACTGGTCACAGTTTCTCGTTTTACGCTGGCAAGTTCCTCAAGCGTTCTGTTTACCTTATCTAACGCTACTTTGCGTTGCCGACCCCGGACACCCTAAAGGGGGGTGTTTTATATCACTGCTCCTTATCAAGCACCATTTAAGAACAAGCCGATAAACGTATCCGAACCTTATGAGACTGGGAATTTATCAGTTAGCGGGAAAAAATCAAATAGTGGATACATTTTTAAGTGAACTCTGAATTTAAACGCCGCGTCGCAGCAAAAATTGCCACAAGATGTAAAACATCTCGAATTAATTTACCCATACCGATCCTGAGTCTTGATAATAATCGTGTCCCATCTGCCAACGGACGAAAATTCACCGCCTTTAGCTGTCTTGAAGAAAATCGATTTACGTTGTCTATTCTGCTAAAGAAAAACTGAACTCAAGATGAGCAACTAGAATCAATCGCTTTTCACATGTTGCTCAACAAAATAGGTCAGCCAGTATATTGCGACCAGAATAATAGGAGTTAAAGCGGAGTAGTAGAGGAGTAACAGGGAGAACATCAATGTCTGGGACGACTCCACTAAAGGCAATCTAGTTGCCTCTTCCAGCCCCGGCAATCTACGCTATCCGAGCTACCAGCACCTTCCTGAATAGTAGAGTACAATGTGCATAGTGAGCACGCTTTGTACCATAAAATGGTTTCTTTTCAAGCTGGTTAGGGTTATATGCTGCCCCGGGACAACCGCCCTAAGGGGCCTGTTAGCAATACCTATAATACATCGAAATACTGCAACAGCTAAAAGTAAAAGGCACGACAAAGTTGATTTTGTAGACAAGAGTGCACGGTTCACGCGGTAACATTCTAAATCACATTAGGGGACCATATTATATAGATATTTTCCCCAAAAGCACCTTTTGACTTTTGTAACTAGCATGCTTCTTAGATTTTGATCTATTGCTTGTTACAATTAACCGTAAATCCAAGGTATATTGAAAAAATTTGCCTTCTGATAAGCCAGTAGAGAAGTGGCGTTCTGCACCTCTTTGGCGTTATCAAAAGCAACCTTGCTAGTGTTTTTGATTCCATCGCTATAGCTAATGCAACATTCGAGAGCCATCCTAAACCAGAATAGAATAACAGAATATCCCGCTGGGATTTCCCTAGTTTGAAAGAATTTGAGCAAGATGTACCGGTCGGGATCAATTTCGAATAGCCATGCATTCTGAATTTCTTAGCCGTTATAGTATTTGGTTGCACGAGTGATGTGTAAGAAGAGTTTCCGACACCTTAGTTGGCAGGGTGTTTTGTGGTATTGTTGTTGCGCGGATGCAAGAATGATGGGAATACAGGTAAGCAGCAATAGCCGTACCGTCTATTGTAGCTAAATTCAGTTCATTTGTATATATCCAATACATGTGTATTTTTTCTGTCCTGCTTCACATTTCTTATTGTGCCTTCATTGATCACACTTCAGTACACACAAGTATCCTTTCCGGCTATTAACAAAAGTTCCTGTAGTCGTAAACACACCTAACTCTGGTATACGGTTGACTCTTTAAACAGTTTTTCGAACATTGTATGATACTGGTCATATTTCTACAAAATAATCTTGGCATTAATACACTACTCATAAGGTAGTCGAAAATTCTTCGACAGCCCACGACCGGTTGTGCCCTTCTTTGGGGCTCATCAAGTAGGCGTGGTCCCCGAGTTTCCTCCGACCTCATGTTCTAATTAAAACCAAGCTGCACGAGATCAGCGAAATACACTTATTTGCAAGCAAATTAGGTTTTACGAGAGACTCACCTGGGTTCCATGTGAGTAATATCTGATGATCAATGATTCTAAGATCTCGCATATCAGGCGAATAATTGACTAAATAAAACGTGTTACAGTAGAATGACTCGATCGAGGTAAGGGATGATGGTAGCGACGCGTATGGTACGGTGTAACCAAGAGATGCGTTACCAAGCCTTTAGCCATTTCACGAGGAGACGTTTGAATTACACTTCATTTTTAAGTGTTCTATTACTAAGTGGTCACCAATTCTCAAAAGAAGTAAACGATAATCTTCAAACTGAAGAGCTATGGTTGATATGGTTTAGCAGCTTACCCCCCAAAATAAATATGTTTTTGGATCCCTAGTATTTATCAATGACCGTCCACGTGGTGGAACACTCTAAGTCAGAAGTGGCTTAAGAAGAGATCGACGAAAACATGGACGGTTCAACACAGTTTTCGACCTGAAAAATGTGGTTTTCACACCACAGCCGACCTCCGAATAGCAGTGGCAACGGTCTAAGTGACTCGATACAATTTTACTGTCGGCGAACATTAAGTATGCAATCCTTCTTCTATTTTGTACCACGCCAAAAAATCTGGGTGGCATTGTGCCTGCAAGTGAGCAATAAAATGCGCAGCGCCCACTGAAGTATCTGCTTGGCGTTAATTTCCCTGCTATTTTGATGCCATTTGGGTGACGGTTGTAATATATGTATATATACATAGCTATACGCCATACCTAATAGGAGAGAGGATTTCATGTGCCTGCGTTGTTCCATCCATTATAATCTTGGTTTTCTATGCACTATATCTAATTGGAATTGTCCCGGCTTTTTTTGGGGTTAGTCAACTAATACGAACGTCACTGCGAGAAATTTAGAGTAAATTCACCGTGTTACATTGCCGACGTCGGAGATGAGTGTGGAAAAGCAAGCGAAGGATTCACCGATAAGTTCAACGAACAGGAAGCTGTTCCGCCGGACGGAATTAGCATTACGTCAGTCATACGTTGTGCTTAAACCCAACTAATTTTAATAAGCCATGTCTTCGGTCCTTTTACATCCCCTTATTTCGACAGATGTTGAAAGCAAAAACTTTTGATTTAGTTGTGGGTGGTTGCGGGTTGATTTGTCGTTAAAGACATTCACCCGTTTTGTGGATTTTAAAAAGCTACATTTTCGTCACCATCAAACATTTGCGGAAGAAAGCAGTTCCGGCCTATTCAGAACAGGATGGTCGTGCGGTAGGTCTTTCAAAAACATTTAACGATTGACAGTAATGATTCTTATTCTTCTTGCAGCGCCCATTTGTTTATTGGTCTAATCCGAAGGTATTTGATTTTGGAATTTGTTTGTGGTGACTGGGAATATAAGAAACTGATCAACGTAGATATTTAGCTGCGGAAGTTGAAAGTGAACTATTTTATACTGTTTGGCCGAGGAAATGAGGCTTCAAAGCAATGAACCACTTAGTCACCAACATCATTTGTTTTATACTGTTGAGTTTTGTGGAATACCAAATGGAATACGGGACGGTTTGGTGGGTACTTAACATCTGAAAGCAAATAAAACTCCTGTAATATCGTAACAAAGCAAACTTTTGATGTTCGATCAAAGGCATCATGATAATGCACCCAGTCAAATTTTTAATAATATTTAATAAATGAAACTATAATCTCCCACCAGGTCGGGCTTCGTGAGAATCCAGGAATATCAAGTCTGGTTCTTTTGGTTTGTCCGTCAAGAAGGCTAAGTTCGAAGTCAAGACCGTGTGGTCCTCTGGATCTCAGTTCTCCACTTTGACTTCGTTCGCCTACCTGGATTTGTGACCTTTTCAATTCGTCGATCTCAGTGAGACTGTCGAAAGCAAGATAAAATATTGGTAGTGTTTTCCGTCAAAATAATTATAATAGAAATAAGGCATTCGTTACCTAATTATAAGGGCAAATAAAATTACCCTGCTACCATACTTTCTGGAAAAAACCAACGCAACATGTTTTTTCTTCTAATCTCCGTCGTCATGACAGCACCATCTACATTCATCACATATGGACTTGTGCAAGCAGTTTTTCAGTTACGTCTCATTCTTCCCTCATTCTTCACTTGAATGTTATTTAGTTCCTGAGTCGAACCACACTTTTTATCACATTTTTATGATGTTGTTGGTGTCACGGCGTAAACCATCACTTATGCCTTCTGCTTTCCAATAAAGTCCGTTATGAGTTCCAACCTACGCACTGGTCGTTCCCTAAAAGTCTAGAAACATACAGACCCACCAAACTGTGCACTGATGATATCTCCTTGTATGGTGACGAAACATGTGCAAGCCAATGACCAAGCTAGGCGAACAGATCAACAGCCACCTTTATCAACAACAATTAACTCACCCGAGCCAACAATATTTCAACATATTACCATGCAGATTTCCTTGGTTTACCGATTAGCCGGATTGGTTTACCCGCAAAAAAGGTTTGGCAGGTTGATGTTGAATAAAATGTTGTTATCTCAGACCTCATAGTCGTTTATATGTGGTCCGCGGTAGTGGGAGGCCAAACCCATAGCCAAACTTGACCTTTATATGGTCTGGGTATAAATGACACTTAATAATGCCTTATTAGATGAGTTAGACGGTGAGTTACACAGTCTCTAAATCCGCCATGTTCACCCGCATAAAGTTCAGAATAGATATTTTTCAAATGTAATCACAATTAACACATTCTCAGATCCAAGACGTAGGTTTCTGAATGACTAATACGCCTCTTTCTACACTGTAGATCTTCAGTTTTCGAGTCTGAACAGAAGCACTCTTCCATGGATATATAGCCGACTACATAGTTTAAGGACTCCAGCTGGATAGAAGTGAATTGCGGCACCAGTTATCCTACTTAAAATCAAGAGAGGCGCGGACCGCTTCCAAGCTTGAAATCTAACAATCCTCTGCGTATATGGTGACTGGTCTCGTTGAGAAAGATGGTGATAGCTTCCCTTTATAAGGTCTATATTGCCACTTCAGGGAATGATTACAAATCAGCTCTTTATCCCATCACGGGGATTCAAAATAACAACAACTTGCAATCTAGGTCATCAACAAAAAATGTTTGTCTTTGCTCTTCATGGTCAAAACTATCCTCGAAAAAGAGTTTCATGATGGCCTATAAGAACAAAAGCACGCAAGTGCGTCGTATCTCGTGTAAGCTGATGATCGAACAATGAAACAAACTGCTATGTGAATATTCAACAATTCCGGTATGAGACAGTGGGATTTAATCGAATTTACACAACTGGTATATATAATAGCTGGTATATAATAATAATAATCGTTTATATGTAACATTCTTTTGATGCCCAGCTGCAATGCCACACAAAAAAGCACGAGGGCGGGGCTACAACCAGGTTGCGCAAGCCTAAACAGATGTCGAGATGTAGAGGTCGAGTTACAACTATGAACTTTTCGGTCAGTAAGTTAAAGCTCTAACCACTGAGTTATCTCATTCCCTTGAGATATCTCTTACACAATCTCTACTATGCACAGTCAGTACGACACGGTATACCTGACTCAAAAAAATCTTGAACAAGCCAGCCGTAAAGAAGTGGAGCCGAGAAAAAAGTGAAGAAAGCATACCGTCACTAGTCAGTTTGTTCTAGTGGGTTATGGTATCACTCTCCATGGGGCTTTAGGGCTTTTGAAGGTGCCCACATCTCTAAATAAAGTCCCTCCAACAAGCTTCAATCCGCGGTAAGCAAGCGGAAATACCTTATGTTTATTGGGATGGCTAGCTTACTTCCCAAGAGGAGACGCAAAAGTAATAGGACCCTTTGTTTTTAACAGACTCACTAGGAAGACTATCACATCCGATTTTCGATGTCACGGGCAATAAAACCGTCCTTCCAGCTTACGGGAAAAAATCTGGATTAACTCAATATTTCAACATATTACCATGCAGATTTCCTTGGTTTACCGATTAGCCGGATTGGTTTACACGCAAAAAAGGTTTGGCAGGTTGATGTTGAATAAAATGTTGTTATCTCAGACCTCATAGTCGTTTATATGTGGTCCGCGGTAGTGGGAGGCCAAACCCATAGCCAAACTTGACCTTTATATGGTCTGGGTATAAATGACACTTAATAATGCCTTATTAGATGAGTTAGACGGTGAGTTACACAGTCTCTAAATCCGCCATGTTCACCCGCATAAAGTTCAGAATAGATATTTTTCAAATGTAATCACAATTAACACATTCTCAGATCCAAGACGTAGGTTTCTGAATGACTAATACGCCTCTTTCTACACTGTAGATCTTCAGTTTTCGAGTCTGAACAGAAGCACTCTTCCATGGATATATAGCCGACTACATAGTTTAAGGACTCCAGCTGGATAGAAGTGAATTGCGGCACCAGTTATCCTACTCGAAATCAAGAGAGGCGCGGACCGCTTCCAAGCTTGAAATCTAACAATCCTCTGCGTATATGGTGACTGGTCTCGTTGAGAAAGATGGTGATAGCTTCCCTTTATAAGGTCTATATTGCCACTTCAGGGAATGATTACAAATCAGCTCTTTATCCCATCACGGGGATTCAAAATAACAACAACTTGCAATCTAGGTCATCAACAAAAAATGTTTGTCTTTGCTCTTCATGGTCAAAACTATCCTCGAAAAAGAGTTTCATGATGGCCTATAAGAACAAAAGCACGCAAGTGCGTCGTATCTCGTGTAAGCTGATGATCGAACAATGAAACAAACTGCTATGTGAATATTCAACAATTCCGGTATGAGACAGTGGGATTTAATCGAATTTACACAACTGGTATATATAATAGCTGGTATATAATAATAATAATCGTTTATATGTAACATTCTTTTGATGCCCAGCTGCAATGCCACACAAAAAAGCACGAGGGCGGGGCTACAACCAGGTTGCGCAAGCCTAAACAGATGTCGAGATGTAGAGGTCGAGTTACAACTATGAACTTTTCGGTCAGTAAGTTAAAGCTCTAACCACTGAGTTATCTCATTCCCTTGAGATATCTCTTACACAATCTCTACTATGCACAGTCAGTACGACACGGTATACCTGACTCAAAAAAATCTTGAACAAGCCAGCCGTAAAGAAGTGGAGCCGAGAAAAAAGTGAAGAAAGCATACCGTCACTAGTCAGTTTGTTCTAGTGGGTTATGGTATCACTCTCCATGGGGCTTTAGGGCTTTTGAAGGTGCCCACATCTCTAAATAAAGTCCCTCCAACAAGCTTCAATCCGCGGTAAGCAAGCGGAAATACCTTATGTTTATTGGGATGGCTAGCTTACTTCCCAAGAGGAGACGCAAAAGTAATAGGACCCTTTGTTTTTAACAGACTCACTAGGAAGACTATCACATCCGATTTTCGATGTCACGGGCAATAAAACCGTCCTTCCAGCTTACGGGAAAAAATCTGGATTAACTTAGGTTGTATGTTAGCGTTGGAAGCACATAGAGCACCGTTCATTGAAACATTTTGCATCCACAGTGTGGTAGCAGTATATGTCCTACAAATGCATGATCCCGGATTACCTCTCAGCAGGCGGATAATTTTCACGCTACTTTGAACAGTGCGCACAGAGCTCATTTAATTCTGAACGCAGCGACCAAAGTGTGGCTCTTCTTGTTTGAAAAACATTGTCAGTCCTTTCTTCAGCGTACACAGTACCGTTAAGTATAGCGGCTATAATCTTTGAAACCAAAAGTTGACTCGTTTTTAAGTAGGAGAAATGATTCAGTTCTTACGAATCGGTGTTTCACGTAATTTTTTATCCATAGGTGTTATTCAGGTTTGCAGTTCGTCGAGTATTTTCATAGTTGAAATAAGAATTCCTGGAATAAACATTCGATCCACTTAAATGAATAAAGCTCACTTTGTGGAACTTAAGTGGTGATGTAGGGTTGGACAACATTGATATGGTTCACTGTTATCCAATAGCTGCCAGCCGTTTATGGTATTGTCCTCTCTTTAGAATAGCCAATTTCTTCCCAACAATATCAAGTCACTGGAAGCTGGTAGCACGAACTCACTTTGTCGCAATCCACTCCTTGTTTGTTTTGAAATAGTTCTAAACAAGATAGCCCCTATTTGTTTGTCCAGGTGCTGTAAGTAATGATGGTGAAGTCAGACATAAACATTTAGCCACAGCCCTACTTGACCTTTTTAGGATAAATGTTGCTATTTGCACATGCCTTGAAGTCAATCCCTTGCAATTTAACTTTGACCGGCTACTACCCACAGAACGATAAATCGAGACGGATATGTATTCGTAAAACAACTGCTGATTACAATGTGGATCAGAGATATCTTGTTCAGATCGGCCTAGATCTACGATCAGTAACAACTGTACCTACAAGTAACACTTTTTATATCTTTTTATTCAACACCCCTAGGGCAGCAGGCTGCCATGAGAAATTCGATAGTGTAGTTCCCGAGCAAAGACGGATCCGTAATTCAGTTTGGTCGATTGATGAAAACCAACCCAGAGACAGGAAATTTGATATTTACTGCAAAATTTGAGAAGAGCAGGGGGAATAATACGGAAGGAACACGTCATAGCGCAAGTCAAAGGTAAAATGTAGGGATCATGTAAACTATCACTGGCCTCACTTTTCGTGCCGCAAGAGAATAAATCCGGGAGGAGTGCTGGTTATCGTAGCGATAAGTTGCACTGTTACGGTAAGGGATGAGAGCGTTGAGAGTAGAATCCCTCCACACCGAATACCGTGGCTCAGTGCATGTAAGGCAAAGCACCGGTCAGCCGAAAGTACGCGTCACTGAACACAAAACATGCACACACCTCACTAAAAAACGTAGCGCATTCGGGCAAAGCGGAAAACGAATAAAATTTCACTCTCCAATCCTTGTCAATAAATCAGAACATTTTGTTTGAACTACTGGTAGAATATCCGTTTGTCAAACAACAGGGCTTGGAAAAATTTTATCCCTTGGCGTGTTTGTTTGTTTACGCTTGGATTCCCAACGCAAAGGGATTGAATTCAGATCTGATTATCGCAAAGAATGGTATCAAAATATGTTCGCTATTCACAAGCAGTAAATTTCAACCTGCTTAGACGACATAGGAGAACTGTATGTTCCGTATTGTGGCTACCGCAAAACTTTGTAGCGTAGGCTGATTTGACATAGAATCAAGTCCTCATGACAACGGGATATACCGAAATGCATTTACCAATTCGAATCCGCGGCTCTGAAGTTATACTGTTGAAAGTTTCCCCAAAGCTGGAAGTCAATCTTGAAATGTGCATTAACTGCCCTCTGGATCAACTGGAATCAACCAGTAAGAAAAGTTTGCTTGATGTTCTACCGCACTGCCAACTAGGCAAGGAATTCCGATGTATCTCAATTGGGGGAACGCGGTTCAAAATAGTCCTACATAAACTCATAAATCCACTGTTATTAGTGGACCTTTGAATACAACATACAGTCCGCCAAACCTCTGTTAGCTCCTCTGAAACGCACCGTTCCTATAGTGAGCATGTGTGGCTTACATATGTGTGACTTAAAAAATACTTTGCATGACTGTCACCGGCGTCAACTAGCTACTATCTTTTGGATCAGTTGCTATTGCTGTATAGAAAATCAGGTGTTAATTTCACGACTTTCGTTCTTTTTTTGCCGCATTTATCCATTCTACTGTCAATTTGGTTTGCGATTTCTTGGTACACAATTAGTAATGAATTATTTTCTGTTCCTGTGGTACACTGGCAGCACAGTCCAGGTGAGTCTAATCTTTGAAAAGGTTTTGAGTCTGTTTCACAGTTGAATAAAAATAGCATATAAGAGATACACACATATTTATATATATAGGGCATTACCCTGATCCAGAACTTGAGAGAGTTTCACATTAAAATTTCGCTTTTATCTGGGGGAATCTCTTCTTGTTTGCTTACTATACTTCACCTCAGTTATATCACTTATTTGAAATATCTTTGCGATTTACACGGATGCATGGATCGACTTGTTTTAAAGTAGTATATCTTGGTTTTCATCCACAAAGAGACTTTGTTAGTACATTTCCAAATAATAGGGCGCAGTATCTGTCTACAATGGCAAAAACTGAAAGTAAATATAGGAACGTCATAAAGAAAGTCCAACGTTTTTCGCAAATCGGTCTGTTGTAGTGTTAATTATTAATTTATTTTCTTACTGCTGTCGCCAAAGCTCATTAGGAGAAGCGGCACCGATTCCACACACTTATAACTAGTCCTTGCCCTGGTTACATTGTACTCCTATGTCACATAATTTAGAATTAGCACTATACATACGTAGGCTTTGTCTTAGGTCCGTGAATCGTGCATTCACTTCCTACAAAGCAACAATCGTACTAAAGTGATGAGAACGTATGATATAAATATACAGCAGCACAGCTAGCACGAAGTTCACTCAGATTCGGCCCATGCTTCCCACTGAATTCCTTCGCCACCGAATGGTCCAACTATCCGCGCAGTCTTATGTTTTTCTCATTTTTCAGAAAACGGTTTGCCAGTCATCAGAAATTTCTCACATTTCATTCAGGTTATGTAAATTTCATTTTTGACTGTATTGCAGACGTGGGTAGTCTGTAGGTCGAACGCGTCGACTGATAGGAAAAAGTAGTGGTCCCCGCAGAGTTGTAATAGACGGAAGTACTGATGCTTCAACAAAGATTTGCACTCGTATAATGCTACAACAACCAGCAGGGCTGACTTAGAACTGATGTATAGGTGCCGAGTTATTTGATTGTGTGGAACCACTAGCCGTTTTCGCATTTTTAGAATATCAAAATTAGAAACATTATGTTGTCCGGGCACATTTAAAGGTCTCGTGCTCTTTTACTTGCCATTTACTGGCACAATTGATTAATTAGTCTCATCTACGTGGCATAGGGACATCTGGTGGCCTGCAGGCGCATTCCAAGCCACTTATTTATCTACTCGAGCACGAAACTTGTGATACTTATGAAAACACACGACTCCTTCTATAAGGAAACGCACTGCGGGGTAGCGCCATTTAGTCGTTTACCACGAGTTGGTAGTTCACTATTGCCTCAAACAAGCTTAAGCATAATCATGCCTGGTATGCGAGCAAATTTTGCCTGATTGATCTTAATCGAGACAACAATTTATTTCAGGACACGCACACGACATTTATCATTTACTGGTTGCAACACCTCATGAAGAGGCAAACAGGGCAAAGCATGACTGCATAGTATTTTACCAGTTTCCCGAAGGCTATTCACGTTTTTATTTAGATATGCACCTCCGTGTTCACATTCCAATTTACGCGGATGAAATTCTTGTGGTCTAAATGAAATGACCTCTAAAACACCATAAATGTTTATCATTTAGCGATAGGACGTGTGACTTGCAGCCATGTAAGAAAATCAAATATCCATGGACTTTACTTCATATGAACGAAAATTTGTACCTCTGGTCCAATGTAGAATCTATACAGTACGATTCCCATCTTCCAAAAAGAAAACCGTCCATAACCGAGATTTTGGATTCCCCTGAAGGGATGCCCTCGAGTTGAGGGTGTCGTGCTAAAAATTACACTGTCAGTTGGCACTTTGTTTAAGGACAGTACAGTGTTCACCTAATTACCAACGCATCTCAGAAACACAAGCAGAAAATATAATGGCCGAGTCGAACAGTGCCATACCTGCCTTATTCAGTTGACTGTAAAAGCACATGGAAATGTTGTTTATGGCATCTGAAACGGGAGATTATTTTACCTTATTCCAGCATGCTTTAGAGCGACTAACCACGCTCGCTTTGTAGTAGTCATCGTTGCATGCATCTCCTTAAGATCCTCTTCTGCTCTACAAATTCATAACCTGATCACAAAACGGAACTATTCAGAATCATTAGGCAAGAGTTATCTGTTGAACGGGTGAAATTTACGTGAAAGTTGACCGTTCCATTAGAAATCGAGATAACTTGCTTTTGTCAGGCATCAGTTGACCCTTCCTGTATCTATTTTGAGTAACTCTCGCAATCCATAGTCTCTCGGTCTCTCTATGTCCTACACACCGGCGTCAAAAATGACGTAAATCTTGCGACATTTGCATCCCGGAGACAGCCTACATAGCGAATCTTGACGTTCCAAAATGGAGTTGCTATTTTGTACGCATTTTTCAGGTGGTGAGGGATTTTGCAACCACCAACAACTGGAAGCACTTTAGCTAGGGACTTGTACAAGTCGCTCTTGTTACCTCAGTCAGCTTCGCCTTATTTGTCTAGTATATCTGCCCTATCTGACCTAATGGTCACGCGTCTCCTTTGTCCCACAAACACTAATCACGTGACCAAATTCTGTCCAGATGATAAACGGCCGATAACAAGTACGCTACCATTGCCCATCCATTTTGTTTGCGTAGCTGTCACCTGCATCCCGTGCCACTCTCTTCACTCCCATTACGGTCCAGCTACGCAGGGTCAAGTTTTTGCGACAGGATTCGTCACGCTGTATGTAATAAATACGCACGCAACTTGATGCAGCAAGCTCGCGCGCGTACAGAGCAGGAAGAAAACCGGACTCCACAAGTTCACGGACAATTATGGAACACGTGCAGAAGCCATCATGCGTCCGGACCTGCACTTGAGAACTCTTACCAGCTATGCCCGCACGATATGACAACAGCACGCTACAAATGGACAATCTAGGAAAAACGTGTAGTATCCAAAAACTTCAGAGCAAACACCATGTCTGCGTCCGGACAAAATTGGGGGAACTCTCACCAGTTGTTCCAAAAACGATAAGTCAAACATCTGAATCATTCCATTTTGACATCGTACATATTTTATTAAAGTGCACCTAAAAAAGAACTTTGTTAGTTTCAATACACTACTGATAAGGTTGCTGGAAAATCTTCGACGGCGAACGATCTAATCATTTAATCACTAAGTTGATGTCTTTCCAACTAAAGCACCAATGGACTTGTGAAAATATGTTGTGGCCTCAATTATTATTTTTTCGAATGTATGTTAAGAGGCTTTGTGACGACAAGTACCACTTTATAAACAGACAGGAATATCGACCCGGAATATAATAAACATATAATAATATATATAATAATATTGCGTCCACTCAAAATTCACAATGCAGGTGGCTAAAAAACATAAATTATATCAGCGTAGAAGTTATCATTTTTATGCAATGAATCGTTCTTAACGTCATCCAATCACCTAACGTCGATCCCATTCTTAATTTGACAGGAAAAGTCGAAAATTCACCGAACCGAAAGAACTCAGGCAATGATCCATATACATTAGGTAAATCGATTTTTCAACCTGTGATCGTGTGACAGAATGTCAAAATTTCGAAAGGCTGGGACAATTTTGTAGTCATGGCGTCTGACTCTCGTACTTCAACTGACACTACTCTCGAGTCAGAGCAGTGTGACACCTGTAAACTTCGTGTTCACTTAACATTTCGGAAAGTCATTGGCTTATTTTGATTTGCAGAATATTCTCCATAATTTCAGTGATGAGACCTCGGAAGCAAAAGCAGAAAATCATAATGCTCATTACTACTGACGTATATTGAAGATAAAATCTGCAGCTGAACTAAACGCAACACCTCAGAAGACGCCTGCGATATTAAGTGTTTGTTAAACACTTAGTCGACGGTGTCACTATGCATTTTAGCTAATTGCATTGCGTTGAAATTTCAAACAACAAAGGTAGCTTTTCCATATTTGGGTCACGATTACTATATTTCTCGTTGATATTTCGTACCCGATGGTAAACATTTAAGGTCTATCCTCAGGCAAGGATAACATTTTTATTTAGAAATACAGAATTTTCTAAGATTTGTCCAACCTCTTGCATGTGAATTAGAGCTTTGGGCAACCCCCTAAAACGAGCTATTTTGATAGATCCAGCAAATTAATTTTGCACTAATTTTGAAAAAGACAGCTCACCAGTCTCACCCAGAGAGATTACAAAAACCTCACTGAATACCCTTATTTTTCGTCATCTTTTGATCCAGTCTTCAATTGCTTGGTAGACTTTCGGTCTATCTAGCAGGTGCATCTCGGGTTTGCTCTTGACAAAATGAACTGGCCAATGTTCTCTTTTATGTGTCAGACGTTTTGCTATTCAAATGTTCTCATTTTAATTTTGTGTATCCCTTAAAAATTCCGAACCTGTTAAATTTTGCTTGCTCTAAGATGTCTACAGCTTTAAAAAGTTACTCCTTTCGGTTTTAAAGCAACGCCATATTCTCAGACTACTTTAGGTAAAATAATAATTTTTGCCCCTTTATGGCCAAGGTAGCACACTTTACATAGCTTTTCTTGAGACACTTAGGCACTGATTCGTACTATTCATTTGGTTCAAACCAATCAAGTAGAAGCACTTGGAATGAAAGATATTTCCGAATGAAATCACGGTGAACAAGTGGTGACGTGGTAGTATGCGCCTTTTATGAGTGTGATGAGACACATGGGATTCGTGTACTCACTTAGGGCTAACATATGGTCATTAGTGTACGTAGGGCTATTGTGGAATGCAAGTATCATTTAGTTTGCAAGTGACGAAAGTGAAGCTACTGTTGTAGCACGCGATTTCTGACAGACTGCAAGATAAAGGTAGACCCAGCGGTGATTCCCGGAAGCATCATTTTATAGCCAATCTAAGAAACATACATTAACCAAAACATTCATGTAAATTTCGAAAAAAAAACAAGGAGGCTGAATATATTTTTTAAAGGTAGAACGGATTGAGTGCTGTATCTGAATATGTCACCATTTAAGAAACAAATCGTTAGCGGCACTCTGGGAGCTCGTACCCATTTGGATCATATCCTACTCTAATGAAGATGACAACCTACGTAGTGACAGTGACTAGATCAAAAGGAAGCCAGCCGAACAATATGCTTGATTCTAAGAATTTCTCATACACAAAGCACTTTGATTTAATTCACTAGGTTAGTCTTCAACAAAGGTGCTGTTTTTTCGAAGTGGTGGCAACCATATTCCGAATGCACCCAACGCATGCGTAAACAACTGAAACAGAAGCAAACCTGGCAAAACAAAATCGTTTGCAAGGTAGTTTGGTCCTGTTACAAATTCAGGCATATTCTGATAGCGGGCAGAAATGAAATTCACTTTAGAATATTCAACGTTTCCCGATTCAGAGAAATTGCAGATGAAGTAATCTAACATCCTCCTTATTTTTTATGGGCGTTGTGAAGCTCCGGGAAATCGAATCTCACAGTGGCTGATGTTATTTCTATGGACCATCTTTAAGCTTCAAATAACCCAGAAGTAAGAATAGCCCACACAAACACGTAAGCCATCTACCAACAAATCAGTTACTCACCTTATCGTGGGATGCGAAATCCGTATTTAAAGAATGAGTGGCGTTATATTTTGCCTAAGAATGGGTTACCCACATTGCTGACAGTAATCTATAAGGGCGGAATTTTCGCAGTGTTTTTTTTTCTCATTTTACATAGGCTTTGATCACAATATGAAATTTTGCTTTGGATTGGCTTTAGCGAGCTTTGAAAGGGACATTGAGGTCTGCCCAATTTACCACCCCTTGGGTAACAAAACGGTGGCGGTTTTAATGATTTTCGTAAGTTAACCCTTCTGTTTAGCCTCACAGTGGCACCGGAAGTGGTATGGATTCATAATAGACTTTTATATGCATGCAGATTATATATATATATATATGTATATGTATGTCATATCATTGGTGTCCGTTTGCTGACGGTAGAAGCTTACAGTAAATATATATCAAGGATTAGTGTGCGAGAATATCCATCACTAACCGAAATAAAGATTTGCTTGTCTAGCCCGGAAACAGAGCATTGCAAAAACAACTTCAGTTGCAATGTCAGGTGTGGTCTCTAGCTGCATGATACAGGGGCGAAATAAAATCGACATCCGCAGCCTGAGAGCACAAAGTTTTTGAGTCGGTCAGGAGACCACAAAAACAGTGAAACGTTTAGGTGGAACTTCACGGAAATTAATTGTTGACGCATCATATCCTGATGAATGACGTGAATCAAATGAGAACATGTGCCAACCTTATATTGATTTGAACTGCACCCACACGACATGTCGTAGACTAAGAAATGTCTGATTCTAGCCTTCACACATAAAACCCACTGATGTGCTCATCAAGCAGACCGCATTTATGTCAACACGAACTGTAGGTACGTGAAAATCATCAAGTTATCGAACGCCTTCCATAAGCCAAACATTGTGGCAACTGTCAAGGAAAACGGGTAGTGAACTGAATCTGTTCCACAGAGTAATTGACAATGACTTTAAAGATTTAGGTGTTCGTCTTTGTGCCATGATATGTGGATATCATCCTTATTTTCCAAATCATTGTTTGCATTAGGGATTGAGTTGACACAGATATCATCCATACGTTTCGTGATATGGCCTCTCCTCTCACAGCCACGGACTCCGATCAAACTAGTGGAGACCTAAAGTCAACTTCTTTTTGCAAAACATCGGCAATGCTGTGTTATGCGTTCTCTACGGCCATTGTAACCAGTCTTGGATTTCACGCATCTCATCATGAGTGCTGCACTTAAGTCGTAAGCCTGTTACCAAGCCACTGAATTGCTACGCATACAGGCGACCTGCTGTTGCACAGTTTAGATTGCTGTCTCGTTAATTTAACTTAGGGAGGCTACGTTTTCATCATCCGTCAGCGACCAGAATCGCAGTTGAAAAATCGGTACGGTTTATTAGTCTCACCTACATTGTTATAAATATTTCGTCCGTTTACTTGGCTGTGTTATTGGGTGTCTGCATGATAACAAAGAGATGGGCACTGTTGCAGCGACAATATGATCATGAATTTTAGGGCACCATCATCCATGCTGCAGTAGTCAAGCGTAAATAACCGTATTTACTGGTGACTTGAACGAAATGGTGTTACATTATCCAGTCTCATTCTTTTGTCAGTTAGAAACGGAAAATAGCCTATGGCCAAACGGACCGGAGATACTTCTGTGGCATGAAGGTATGATGCACTCAATAAAGAACACTTAATTATCATCACCATCATCAGTTGTGAGAATCGGGTATTTATCGTACAGTTTTGCCCACCGATGATTTGTGAAGATGGGTTGGGTAGCTGTGTTTTGGAGATGGGAGGCAATTATTTGCTACGTAAATACAGGTCTGTCAGTGGACTTTTAAGCGGGTGGGGGAAGCCAGACAAGGGAGACCTGCGTTTAAGGCAATAGCTTGCATATCAAGCACCACTGAGTGGGCGACTGGACCATGTCTGACCATGTCTGACCATGTCCCGGACCCCTGATGTGGCCCGTCGCAAGGTTCCCATTCAGGGAGACGGCAATGACCGGCCTAGTTGACTTTGCTGGTAATTGCTTTCAAAATGCGAAGCCAAGTCATTGGTTTACCTATCCTAGCTCACTTCCATTCTTCGGGAGGTTCTGCCAAAAGGACCCCTCGAGAAAGTCAGCCAACTGGCATACGGAGCACGTAGCTAAGACAGCTCAACCTATGCATCTATCACGGGGGAGATATTTCTTCCGAATTCCATCGCAGGTACTTCAGAAGTACTGATCCGGTGTTCCCACCAGCCTCGAAGAGTGATCGGCAGACATCGATGGTCAAACACGGAAAGTCTTATGACTTCCTCAGGGCGAAGCGTCTAGGTTTCTGAGACGTACAATAATATGTAGCGCACCGCAGCATTGTCAACTCAACAACTGAAGGATAAGCTGATGTCATGCCTACGCCACAGGTGACGTAGGTTCACAAAAGCTGTTCCGGCCTTCCCAATCCGGATGAAAATATAATCTTTTGCGAGACCACTGGGATTAACACAGCTGCCTAGGTAACCAAACGTGTCTGCCACTTTAAGCGGCTCGTCCGCAAGCTTGAAGCTAGGGTTCGAGCCTACCCAGTCTTTCAGTAGCACTTTACACTTTCATATGGGAAGTGCACGCTGAACCATGAGGCAGAATTGTTTAGATTATTTAATATTGCTTGCATTACTACGCGGTCAGATCCAAAAATAGCTTTGTCGTGTGTGTACTCAATATCTGTGGGCGGACGCCCCGGGAGCACTTCGAGCCCACAGGCATTTGAGGTAGTGAGTTTCCATGATCTTATCAATGGCAAAGTTGAAGAGGAAATATGGAACAGGACAGTTTTGTCTGACAACTTTGATGTAATGAACGCAGGCGAGAGCTTTCTGTAGACCTTCACAAATCCGCGGGAGTTGGCGCACAGCGCCTTAAAGAGGGTCAGGAAATTATGAATACACCTTTGCACCGTAGTCACTGTCACAGTGCCTGTCGATACACAGGACAAATAATGGCTCTTTGAGAACAAGACCAAACATTCAGTAAATGAAATACAATGAATGAACAACCTGAGTGAAATGTGGCCGGTCGGTTGTGTAACACAGGTTTATTGTATCAAATCTTGAGCATGCATTTCGCACTTATCGTTCGCTATTCAAATCTCCATTAGGATCATCTGAATATTCACTCGATGCAACTGCGCTCGATATTGATGACGTTCCCGCACAACAAGCTTGCTAAAACGAACTGAATACAATGAGACATTGAAATAAGTATGAAAGCGTATTTTTACAGTGAAACAAGGAATGATGTTCCTTCAGACCTCGCAAGATGTGGGCTAGACTTCGACTTTTTTTAGTTCCACATGGTTTGCATGACAATTTCAGTGGTTTCAGACAGTCTGGTTAACACAATATCTCTCGAATAAACTAGTATTCTACTACGGTCAATGGTTTTCTCTAAGAACTATGCCAATAAGAAACAAGCGTCATCAGTCAGAACCTGGATTTGTAATTTTCCCTGGAAAATAGCTCCATCGTGGCTTCAAAAATTATGGGATGGCTAGAATACCAGTATAGTTGTATACTTGCTTACAGAAATTCCACTGGCCCCTTCCAGTTTTAAAAACGCTCTGAGAATCAAGCCGTGAATAGCAATCCCAGATGATTGTTGATTAAAATTTGGACAGCAATACGCGCCTGAATACTGTGAATTGAAGACCGGAAAGCTACGAAGCCCACGAGTGTCACCGCATTAGTCCGTTCTCTAACCCGCAGCCACATAACCACTGCCGACACAGGACTGGGTCTTAAGCGTTGTTCCTGAAGCCCATCACTTTTGGTGAGATGGCTAGGTAGTCGTCACAGTATGAAGCGCTGAATATTTTTGGTGTATGCACTGACCCTTTAACAATAGATTTGGCCATGAAGTTGGCGACCAAAGCACCGTAACAGAATAACCTTTCTCCGTTTTCTCCTGTTATTACTTGAGGAAGCATCGCATCACTCAGTCAAATTCACTTTTTAACTGGAAGTTTCGATACTGTGGATGCAGCAAACTTGTGCTGAATCCACGATTACACATGATTTTAGTCCATTTTTCCCTGTTTGATTAAAATACATCAATCAGATTTTGGTAACAGACAGGATCGGTGAAACCCCAACAGCGTAACATACTATAAAATCCCCTCCTCATAACCGTCAGGAAGGTCACATTCCTGAAAATAGTCTCAGAAAGCCTGAAATCTACTGCGACACTCAAACTGCGCCACAATCACAGTAGGGAATTCGGTAAGGATCTGGGTCAGTCTAGCTGTCAATCAATTCATCAACGGCCGACGATGAGTGTTCATGCACGCCAAAAGAGCACAGTCGATGATGATGGGTGTTTACCAAACGCCGACCAGATGGCCTAGATCAATCTCGAAAATTTAATTTAAATGCGTGAGGTCCCTTGTAACTTTTGCACTCACTTGTTTGTAATAAAGCTGTTGTGTTCCTTAATAGCGAATCTTTTTCCGACACTAAGACACGGGGTGATGACGACAGCAAGAATCGTGTGAAGGTCATATCTAGTGTCTAATGACCGATTTTACTTTCCCCGAAGCTCCTCGGTCCTTACATCTCAAATACCTGGAGTGTTTATTCAAACACCGACCCCAAGTTCAAGTTGTTCAAATATGTTGATTGGCGCTACTGTTAAATGTCCATTGGTAGGTATTTTTCCGATTGCAAGTGGCTCTGATGGAATGATTTCCGCTACCGATTTATTTCCACAAAGATTGCTGTCAATCTTCTGAGGAGTTTTTGGGTCATGCTTCGTGTTGTGCATTCATAGTCCTTAAGGTTCGAACTTTAAACAACGAATATTCTGCATGGAGGCTTGAATGGTGGTGAGAACATTAGTTAGTACTATTTGGTAGTACTAGTTAGTACTAGAGGGCACTCCTTCAATCTTCACTATATCAGGCTGGTGACACTCAGTTCAATGTGCAACATCGATGTGGTGATAATCCAAAATATTTTAGTATGGTGTAAGCCATCTGCTTCCTCGTATTCTTCTTATGTTCCATTACTCAAAAACAGTTTCATACTTGAAATTGTATGGACAGCATGCATCATCGTAGCCATTGTACGTTTGTCATTTGTCTTTGAAACAGCCGCTTGGGTTTTCACGTTTGTGCATCTGAGAACTGTTCGAACAGTACGCAAACCAAACGCACTAGCCACGAGAATGTCTGACCAGCACTTTTGTCCATCAGTTTGCTACTCGAGCTATGGACAAACAGAACGAATCCAAAGCGAAAGTAGTTGACAGGTCGAAATTGAACTGAGTTTGTGACCACTTACTTCGCCGCTCCCTCCACCAACCTTTACGAGCCTAATTCTACTCTGTTGTGTCTAACACGTCTGTTGCAGCCGTACAACCGGAAGAACCATTAGTTGAAGCAAGAAACCTTTTTGAGACACATATATCGGGTGGTTTGCAGCTTGAAGCAACCCTGTAGAAGCCTCGGCATGTAGAGAGTCTAATATAAAATACAGTGTAGACGGGCACCTTCATTCAGCTGATGTATGAGTTATTCATTAAACAGGGAAATGTTGATGCAGTCATCACGAGTGAAGCCCAATACCGATGGACTCTTCCTGTCAACCTTCAGACAAATCAGGAGTGCTGACGTTCGTATCTATGATGATACTACAGAAATACACCGAGGAAGCTGGGTGACTGGCAATTATGTTTATGAGGAAACCATTACTCTTTGAATGAAGGTATGTCCAGACCGTTGAATTTTGTTAAATATTTTGCGTGGTACTCCATGCTCCATTCCAGTTAACTATTCAAGCCACCAAATAAGAAATTTCTTTTATCTACTGATGATGGTGATTTTCATCTGCGGCTAACTAAAGATAGACACATTGTTATTAGGTCAAAGAAATTTTTATTATGTAACCTCAAGAGAAAATTATTTATAAGAAAATACCTCTATTCTAAAGTTGGGGATGTATTTCTTTCTCATTCACTTAATGCTAGTGAAAAAGAAGCAGTTCGTCTGAATAGTGAACTTGTGACGCGATGTTTGTGACAAACAAAGCCGTTACTGAACATTCATATGTCAAGAACGAAGAAAGCGTAATCAAAACCCACCTACACACACAAGCTGTATCCATTCGCCGATTGGATTTTTGCTGACCGAGTTCTCCATCACATACTCTTAAGGTTGTATTTCATCGGATTGAAAGCGGAGGTGCCCTGTTTTTATTGTAAATTTGATGACCACTTATTACTCCAGAAGGTAAAGAGATGACAAGGAGTTCTAGCTATATTTCCATACAGGGATTAAATTCCCATGGACAAAGTCACTACAGCAATGAAGCCTTGTGGTCTGTTGTATCAACTGGAACTCAGCTGTTCAACTCTGAACAGGTAGTTTTAAATGAGGGTACGCGAATAACACTCGTAGTGTGGGAATCGTTTATAGCTGCATAGAATAAGGCAAACGGCACTCGGTGATGAGACTTACGCACAAAAGTTGGTCCTGCCTGACAGCCACTGGCACTGTGTACATTCGAATTAACGTATGTATTTGAGGCCAGAAACCAGGGACATAACTTTCTAACAAAGTTTTGTACAATGCGATTGGAAGCGTACTCGAGGTATATCATCAGATATCACCATCATTCAATACGTGATCACCCCAACGGCTAAAATGATTTTCGGATATGCCAACTTCGAAAGTACATAATAAATGCGGGTGTTTGAATTTTGTGTACTCTCGTCAACACTCTCTTTACTCTTTTATATACATTTTTGTATACTCTTTTGTGTGCATCAGAACAGAAGATAAAGATGGGAGAAATCAACATCACCTCCTTGGATCATATTGCGACAACAGATACTACAATTCGATCAGATGCAAAACATCAGAAACACACTTCGTTGTATCTTCTTAAGTGTATAAAATAGATGGTAAAGAATCTGGAAACAAATCCGCTATCACAGCTAGTGGAATTCCGAAGATCTTAATGTTCGCACACTTTGTTTCGTACACGACACAAGCCAGCGATTGACCAGCAAAACGTTGGCACCTTTGCGTTTCGTGAGTTGTGTATTTCGTTGACGCGAAAGGTATTCATTATCTCATCTCGCAAAAGCCAGAAACCAAACCCTCATCTCAAAATCAAGTTGAAACATTTGTGAATAAGCCCGTCGGAAAAACAAAACACTTTAAGCTCTTGACATTTATGATGGTTCGGTTTATTTACCATCTTTAAGCTAGAGCTTCGGAGCATCCATCAGTTGGGTCACGAAGTACCGGAAATGTCCTTTGCGCGCCACGAAACTAGTAGATACTTTATGTGAATTATCCATAAATGCTATACCCAACTGGTCTCCTTCAACTGTCTTGTCGTTGAATTAGAGCATCATGGAGGAATTCTTCTCACCGGTCACGCAATTCTGGTTGCTTAGGATGTTTGCCTTCTTTTAGCATCGTGTGTGTAAACATACATACACACACGAATCAACGCGCGCAATTCTGGGGAAAATTCCGAGATTAAGCAAGCACGCAAAACAGTAATTTCCCACCAGCTGGTGAGTCGGTAGCAGTAAATTTCAAGTTGATGTTTTCTCGAAGTGCTTCAAGGGGAAATTTGCAAATGTGAGTCTTTTCCAGACATCCGTTACCACAAACTGGTTATTCTGAAAAATGCAAATGAGCTACCTGGGGGCACTGAGAAAACAGGGTTTTCTGAGAAACATCTGAACACCAGCAAAAGGCAAGGTCCAACCGAGTATGCAAATTGCAGAATAAAACAATTTGGAATTTTTGCAACACGTTAATACGTTAATAGAAGTGTATATCTCCATTTCATTTGTTTACTACGCTTTCTACAAGACGGCTGTAAACAAACTAGTCATTGATGTTTATCAACTTTAATTATGCGTATATGCAGCTGTGGAGGGTTTATATACATATCAAACAAGGTGCTACATTCTTCGTTTTTGCCCACCAAGGTATGGTGGCGAAGTTGGTTTGATTTAAAAGCTTTTTATGTCTTGGTAATATATTGGAGTTAAGCAAAAACCACGAATGGCAAAATGTAGTAAAATTCATGTTCACATCATTATGGTTCGAACGTTTACCCTCTTGTCCTGACGAAATAATTTTGGGGAGTCCACCCGAAGAAGTGTAAGCCCTTATTAGGGCTCATCAGCGGCGCATATCCTTGGCCATGTACCGGTTTGAACTCAGTACACCAGACTTGTGAGGCCAGCGTATCACCAAGGTCCCCCGAGTAAGCTGGGCGCATCCAAATTTTCAAGGTAAACATGTTCACGGCTGAGTGATGTAATTCGTTAGTCTGGTGCCTCAAACTATGACGCAGTAACTGTCCTGGTTGTGTCAATCGATCGGCCCACACGTCAGGTGTTCCCAGTCAGCTAGTTCTACAGAGGCTAGAAACCTGATGGACAATGTTTGGATTGTTTGTTGGTGATTGTAGGACTTATGGAAATGGAGCTCACACGGTAAGATGATGAAGGACTGAGACTTGACTTTTGAACTCTCGTTTTTTCAACATCTGGACTACATATTTTGGATTGTATTCTACTGGGCATTCCGCAACTCAAATCCAGGGCCTTAGACGTAAGCTAAGCGCCGCTGAGGAAATCCAAATAGCCCAGATTATGCGCACTAAACATTTGAAGCAAACTCTTTGGTTACCCTGACATATATCAGGCAATTTTCAGAAATAAGCCAATCGGTGTCTGTCGAACATTTATTCTGGTCTTCATTTATATGACCGTGACTGAAGAGAGTAAATGAAATGTTAACATAGTCCAGTATGTGTTTTCTGTCGGCTTGAGTGAATTGGGTAAACGACCCACGATTTTTTTAAACAAATTTCTCATCAAATTTCTCTTAACATACACACAGACAAATCATTTAAACCGGTGATTTGGAGATTCTTTGGTTACGGTGGTCATTAGGACGCAACAGAATCTAAGAATCACCAATAAGCCCGAGTAATCCTACTTGAATCTGCAGGAGTGTGTAGAACAATGTGTGTAAAGGGTCCACCATAAATTCTTGCTTGCTATCCGTCTAGACCACTCGGACAGTTAGAAAGGTGCAAACCAAAATTCGCCCCATATAGTGTTTGGCTGTGATCCTCAAGTTTAAAATTTGAATATAGTCAGAAAGTATGGATGTGCTGAGGAGTTTACTTCATTTCTCAGACTGTATTCAGATATAAACCGATTTGCGAAATCCCGTTCAGAACCAGTGGATGTTGTCTACAAATGGGCTTGCTAATGCGACGGACCCTTAGGTTTCGCTGTTCTTATAAGGAACTTGTGGGCATGTTCCGTATGAGATCTTTGACCGAGGTTAACCTGACTATAAATTCAAACTTGGTTACTGAAGACGTTTTGGGAAATGTGGCGACACAGTAACAAGGATGAAAGTTAGCGAGATTTGTGAGGGCTTCTATTGCACATTTTTCTCTCGTAGACACCGCGCCCTTCTCATATGGATTTTCGCAAACTGGATGGATAGTTTGCTAAAGAGATGGATCGCATTTTGTTTGGTTCTAAATACACTATAAATCAAGCTTCTGGGGTATGAATCTGAAGGTTGAAGCTTCACTTGTGGCCACTACTTGTAGAGTGAACAACAGAGAAAACAAACGGCCCTAAATATACCTAGGTGGATTTATAGTCCTTTTTTTCTGATAAGCCGCTTTTTTCGTATACACTAATGGAGAATTTGTTATTCTCCAGACGCCCGGAGGGTATTTGGTAGAATTTTTCGGAGCAGAAGTGTACGTGTGAAATTCCAGAACGCGTTATCTAGTATGTACATAGTTTGAACCACAACGTCGATTATGCTCCAGGCAAAAGTGAAGCACGCGGGTGCGGAAGTTCAAGCGCTCCAGTTTGGGTATTCACATCCTCGATTGTAGAGGTTACATTCGAGTTCTCGAACGTTGGCAGTTCTACTCAAACACCAGAACGAACATTAGACCACATCATGTGATTTGAAATTTCGTATCCAGAGAAATGTCAATGAACGCATGTGTTCTCAGAATGCTTACTTCGAATTAGCTTGATACAAAAATCTGAAATCTGATACAAAAATCTGCGTCGTCCAACCTTTATTCCCTAACAATTAAAGCTCCAAGTCCGCTGTATACGATGAAATTATTTTACAGTCTTGAGATAAACTGGTCGATTCAATCAGAAAAAAAATAAAACTAAACTGCAACGTAACTGAGTTCTACCCGAGCAACTAGGTTCTGATTTGATGTGAGTTACTGAGACTGTCTATACCGAACTTTGAGTCACGCGTATGTTTGACGATTTCGAATATGAAATGCATGAAGTGGGTCTGAAAGTCTACTGAACTTTTTACACGGAGGCAAGCAAAATTGCACAACAAAACTTCAGTTGTCTATGATCATGACGTCAAAAAGTAACAAGACTGTCAATGATCTGTTTGCACCCCAGACAGCGGCGAGTGCAGTATTGGCTCGGTCGTTTTCCCGCCGCGAAGCCACCTTCGATATTCTCAAAGGGGGGAGAGGACGACCACAGGGCAAGTCAGGGCCGACCCAGTGTATGTGCACGAATAAGCATGAGTAAGTCATATGACAAACGGCAAACACTAGAATATCATTGTCGAATGAGCTCAGCATTTGCTGCAAAGTGAGTGACCAATACGTAGAAGCAACGCAGGTAGTCGCAAGTACATGGGTGGAGTATGGGGAAAAATGGATGAATTGTCGTGACGTCAACTGAAACTCAACAGGAAGCGTTTGATACAGTTCTCCCAACTTGGAGCCTTATGACCAGAGGTTGCTATCGATAAGAAATTTCGTTTCTGTCAAAATTCCCAGTTTTCACACTTCCCATTATCTTTTCAGAAGCTCACCGGATGCCAGTAATCTGATCATTTACCCGAAAATCTTCTCCACAGTTGGGAAAATCTGGTATAAAGCTTGGTTTCACAACTTTGTTGCATTTAGGCCTCAAATTTTCGCCAAATCTAGCGGGGACATAAAAGTGATCAAGGCTTGAGCTATGGTTTACCGGAATATCAACGTAGGCATTCCGATGCCGAGAAGCGCGGATTCAACAACTTTTTCTACACTGTAACGGGTCGTCCGGTAACCTAATAACATAGGTCATCCACAAACTAATCACTTGATATTTACTGTATACTCAGCATGGAACGATTCGTATTTGACTGGAAAATTCTGACTTTTCACAAGCAGCTGCATAAGAGTTCAAAGGAGCTCACAATTTCGTAAAAGCTAATTTCTTACAGAAGTAAATTTCCCCCGTTGCGCAAGCAGGTCACCTTTTGAGATCCAGCCGCGTGATTGACAGAAGTTTCAACGCCTTAAAAAAATTTTTTCTTTGCTCACTCTTGGAACCCACAGTGGGGTAATTCAGTGATTCAATTCGAATGAATGACGCGTCCTAACCTCAAACTTAGAGCCATGGTCGAGTGACACTAGCGTTTTGCTGCTAGTTTGAATGTTATCCCCAGAAGTCATCGCCTATGTGGCGCCTAATTCAGCTTCCACTATTGTAAGCATACATTATTTTTATGACTACAATGTTGTGTAATAGTTGGATGTGAGTAACAGCATTCAGTGTGGAGTAACTTCCCCAAATTTCTCCAAACATTAGTAGGAGCCAAAGCTTATTACAACAGGATGTTACCATTCACATTGACCTCATCACTTTCGTGCGCTGACACTTTTGACTAAGCATTGTCAAGAGCCCGCGAGGTTAAACTCACAAAATAATCAAAAAGTCTTACATGTTCCAAACCGTTTAACATGTATACAACAGGAGGAACGAATTACCGCATGTTACATTGTGATGACATTATAATTTTTCGGATCGAATATTCGCAAGAAATTTGAGGCTGCCCAAAAGTCAGCTTATCGCGTCACCTTAGCTGCACTGAATGAACGAATACTCTGAAGAACTGTACAAACATAAACATTCGGGCAACAATTACTACTTTCATTTAAGGTTTATTGTTGAACTTCAAAACTAGTGCTTGTTTAATGCGTGGGCTGTCGGAAAATACGAGAAATGAAGTGATTCAGTTCCTGCTTGCACTTTACTTCCGCTTCCTCCAGTTAAATTTTTTAGTTTTCAGGCATACGTCATTCGTCACTACATCAACAGTTGTTTCCTTTCTAGTGAATTCTCCGTGGTAAGCATACGTGCGCACACAGTACACATTATCGATACATTTTTAAGCGGAAATGTTCCAAAATACTGGAGTGTATTCATTCGAAAACCTCGAAAATGTTTCAGTTTTGTGAAATCCGTGGCTGGACAGTCTAAACGAAGCTGATTTTAAAACTGTGAAAGATTCATTTAAGCCTGAAGGAAGCCGTTGTTTTTTAATCACTGGAGGACGGACAAAAGCACTCAACTAAATCCGCTCTCTGTTGAAGCAGAAAAAACGCGTCCATGGATGATCAATAATGATCTCAGTACTCCCACTGGTTGTGTGGAATTGTTCGGTTGGTGGCTGTAACTTCATGATGATCACAGGGAACCGGAATCACTTTTTGTTGAAAACGTGCGAAATTTTGCGTTTGGTTTGAGGTGCATTCATTTCAGATGCAACGAAAAGCAATTTGATCCCACTGAGATTATCAGAAGCTATCCACCTGATTTCATCTGCAACTCATGGAATCTGAGTTGGTGGAAGCATACTATTCTAATAACTGGAGGATGGTAGGTGACATCGCTCCAGAAGAGGTCAACTGGTTCAGTAAATTCTAAAAAAGGCATAAATGAGCGCCAGCAACTGGATGGTAAATAAATATCATATGAGACGCAATTATCGTTCTTCATGCAAAGTGAAGGTTATTTGACTAAGGAGGTTTCTTCATCTTCCACACTGCTTCATCTTTGAAAATCACTAACATACGCGCAACAACGTCGGGTTTACTTCAACACTCAAGTGAGGAACTTTGTTTAACTATAGCAATAATGATAAGAACACAAACCATACTGACATCGTTCTAATCAAGTGATGTTGGTAGACTTTGGTTAGTGTAAAATAAATAATTTTAAAAACGTCGTCTTCCAACCATGGAGCGTCTTGTAGCGTCTTCTTCAAGCAAGCCTTGATTTGAAACTTGTGGTATTTTAGAATAATCTCGGTAGTAACAATGTAGCTAAATAATAAAATCTATTAAACTAGTGGACTCGTTCACGTCTAAACATGCTGTGAAGTCTTCTGATTTTTTCTTACAAAAATTCTTCATAAGTCAAATTTTCTTTACTTTAAGAAAAAGGCAATGACAAAGAGTAAATTAAAAAACATCCTAGACGGACCCAACGGGTATGAATTGCTGAAACTTTCATAAGAAACCTAGTACCCGGTTACTTCCTTAGCAAAGACAGAATTGAGTGTTGCTACCCTGAATTAGGCGGTTTGTATCACCTACATTGTATTGAGATAATTGACTGCTCCTTGCATGTGTGTTCCGAGAAAATCTATTTTGACTTTGTTATGTACATAATAAACGTTGCTTAGGTCTAACTGGATCGAACAGTCTTTCAGCCTGAGCACTTTGAACCGCTTCAAAGGGCGTTTCAGCCTCATTACCCGACTCTTATTTTCTTATGTCGAGGTCCAATTTGTGCAAGGTAAGCCGCTGTCACCACCTAATTAGGTGGACATCGAAATGCTCTCATTCACCTGGTACGCTTGGCTGTTTTCAAAGTATTTCTTTGTACCGGTTACAAATATAACGAGGTGTTTGTAGGATAACGCATTTTACTGGATAGTAAGCATAGTCGAGTTTGCTAAAGTAATTTCTTTATCGACATTTTTATTTGGCTGGGCGTCGCCCTTAAACTTGGATTTAAATCACAGATCACAACCCCCTTTAGGCTCTTTCATTCTAATCAAGTCAGGTGACACACCAGGAAAAACGCGCAATTTAAACTCCAGTCTATCTTCTGTGAAACCTGAGTTGAGGTGATTTTTTCAAGCAAACCTGAGCCTACACTTTTCTGCTGACGGTTTATTCGCTAATGTTCTCGCCTGTCCATGGTCTACATAATGAAACGAAACATTTCAAGAAGGACTACCTCTACACGCGTGTATATGTACTGTTTTAATATTGAAAGAATTCAGCGCAGCATAACATGTAATGGATTACTTTCGTTTGTCCGAATCGGATAGTAGTTATGACCTCTCAATCACTGGAACTAAGTCTGGTGATACAAGCTGGACTAGTTGACACGTGCTTCCCAGTAAATTGTCAGTTGTCTCTGAATGAGCGACAGTTATGGTCACTGCGTGTGACATACTGTTCAGAGAAATATCCCGTGAAAACAAGTTGTGGAATGGAAAAATGTCAACATACATATAGTATTTTAAGAACAGGTCACTAGCGAACCAGCGTCTTCGCGGATTAAATATGTTTGTATATTGAATAATAAAGTGGGTTGGAGGAAAACCAAAGCCAAACAAACTCCATAGGAATGTTTGCTGTGTTCGGAGACAAGCATGAGGGAGGAGATTAGTTGATCAAGGGCATTTTCTTCATGTTCGGAAGTCAAAACAGACGATTATCAACTGCGGGAAACGGGTGCAATAACGCATGTTTTGGTGAGTTTACAGGGAAACGGAGTGAGCCTGGGTGCAGTGTAAAATGAAGGTAATCTCCACTGGAACGAAAATGACGTCGTGATAATTCTTCCACTCGCTCGCTCACCGCCGGTACCTGCTGTACCATCTGATTTAGCTGTGTCCGCCATTCATTTTGCCGCAAATGTCGCTCCATCTGACATTGGTACGCAAGCACACATGTGCGTGTATCACAGACCTAACTACCGATTCGCTTCCGTTTTCCGGCTGTCAGAAATCCTCTGACATGTTCTGCCGTGATGCCCGCGTAATCTGAAGGGCTATGGGAATTACGATGATCTCTCCTGTGGGGACGACAGGAATCCACACAAGTGGGCCAACATTCCGCTCACCGCTCATCGGTCTGGTGAGAGATCAAAGGTGCCTAAATCATTGGAAGACCACACCTCGAAAAATACATAGATATCCACACATGCGAAGACACCCGACAACGAAACATCAATACTTAAAATGAATGCTTCGCCGCCGTGCAGCCATAATTAATTTGAAGACCTTATGGTGAAGAAAGTAAAAACGATAAAAGTTCTAGCCTACTGCGGTCATCTGTGGGTACCTACACTTTCAGGCACCCACTCAGACAAGCTGAACCTAAACTAAGTAGGAGGATGCTTTTGATGTCAACTGGCAGCCGCATGTTGTAGTTTCTTCGACCGTGTACTTGTGATCATATGAACTCACTTCTAGAAGAAAGTCACACAGACATTAGCAATGTTTCTCTGAATCGCCTCCATATTACTCTGTTTGGTCAAATTCAGACCACCCACTCTGGTTTGAGCACGCGAAACAACACGATCCGACTTTCGCAATATGTGAAATTCCATTCCAGAATTCAGTTCCAGGTAAGCCTTTTGACGGATGTCCACGTTGAACAACTGAACGGTTGCCTGCTGATCGTCCCGTTGCGAATTTGTTGTGAACAGCCTACACGAACTATGACTCTGGAACAACAATTTTCTAAGGTTTGAAGTTTTTTCCAGTTCCACTTTTAGCAGAGATCACGTTCCAGAACATTAGTGAACTTGTCAACCACAAATTGAATGGTATGGAGAACTGGATTGATCCACCTGATACTCTGGGCCATTGTTTTGTCAACGGGACCCAGATGCCGGGTCGTGGACATCTGCAAATAAATCAATATCACCAAAATGAAAGCTTGGTTGTAACGGTAATGTTTACCACACTGTCAGTCTGCAGTCGATTTGTGGGTTGGTTGCTTCGTCAGCTCACCTGTAGAACACAACCCAAAGTCGTAAACAATATTGAGGAAATACGTCCTGACTTCTTGTCTGTCTCGACATTCGTAGACCAGACAAAACGTGAGTAAACGAATGTTGTCTTAAACAACGCTCACATTTTAGACTCTTGTAACTCATTTGCATAAACCGAACACTTTTTTGACAATAATACCTCTGGATACTTTCAGGAAAACTCCAAAGGAAAAACTGATCCTGACCACTTGCAGTCATCTAGGCCGTCATGCTAATAAAAGTTTTAATACCAAAATTCTCTCTCAACTATGGCTTTCTGGCATGTTATCGTGCTCATTTCTACCAACGTTAATTATTATGCCCATGCTGTAGAGACTTGTGAATGTCTTTAGAGATTACTCGAGAATGGTCGTCACTCCTCCACCAACTGCGCAACAAACCCAGTTGTACAGATCTGGCCAAACAGACACCAGGACTAACACACTTTTCAGGCAAACAGCAAACAAGCAAACACTTGAGGAAACATTACTCACACGTTCGCCTGAGAATCTTTGGCACCCTGTAACCTAACCAGCCTTTTGGGTCTCATCAGATGAGGGCAGCTCTAACCAATATCAGCAGAATCGTGGTTCCTAGTACGTCACGTTGAGTTTCGATTAGTAGTCCGGCCATTAAATGCGTCTTCAACGGTTTGAAACATGTCTGTAAGTTAAGCAGACTTAGTGAAAATGCTGTCGTTGCCTTTCAATATTTCGTAGCTTTTTCATTCATAGTCGGTTCCTATTGCTCAGACGATGCTGATTCCTTAAATCCAAGTGACAGATATCTACATCTTATGCACACACACACACACACTTGTCCAAGGCACTATACGATATGCAAACACACAACGGTTATGCAGTATCGCATCGCAGTTACACATGGCAGTTGTGGAAGTTTCACTCTGTAAGTGAAGGCAATCTATGCTGAAAAGCCGAGAAACACTGTACAGCTGTTTCATCCCTATTGGGAAGCATCAGCAGTGCGCATCTCGCGAAACTCTGGAGAGTCTCGAACCCGCGACATCCTAGCTAGTATTTTGAACACCAAACCATTTGGCCATGAGTGGCTGACCAGCAGTGTGATTAGCTCGCACTTAGACAGGATTTAGCGTCGCTCATCTTCCAATCACGGGATTTACATCACGCGGTCACACGTGTTGATTGGCTCCTCGACCAACGGTTTCTCAGGTGGAAGTTTCACTAATCGGGTGGAGTTTATTTTTCCACTGAGGTACTTATAGATTGTTGGCAGTGTGAGAAGATTCGGCAATTTTGTGGAGGTTCCATCCCATAAGTGAAGCTTTTTGACATAGATTGACTTCACTTACAGGATGAAACCTCCACAAAAATTCCCAAATCTCAACACACTACCGGCACACCTGGAAGCTGCGGTGCATCTAGTGTACCCATGGTTTTCAACAATTTTCATGTAAACGCTGGTGCTTGTCGTGTGTATTATGCAATAATTGCTCAAAATCTGTGATCTTCGTCCTGTCTGGAACCCACCATATAAGGACTTGGTCCTCGAACCCATCCCCGGCATCTTGGCTCTCACTGCCTAGACTGGGCAGCCTGGTAATTTTCTCGCCCATTGCCTCATTTGAATTACTTGGAGGCTCAGCACCGAAAGGTATTTCAGGTGAACTTTCATTATTTATTCATTATATTACAAGTAATAGGCACGAAATTGCCACTATTAAGCTCTTTGCAACGGGATCTCGACTGAATACATGTGTTGCAAATTGTGTGCATGGATTCCAGTGCCACCGATGCACGAAGGTTACCATGGGATCTCAGATTCTAGCAGTTCAGCATGATGGAATTTGTGTACACAAACAGTCCTGCATGAATTGACAAATGCCAGATGGTCACTGTACTGGAAGTTGTGTACGTCCATTCAACTCAACTGGCATTCCTGAGCCATTTATCCTCAAACTGCAACCACTNCCATTTATCCCAAACTGCAACCACTTTTCTTTCAAAATAAGCATCCTACTAAAGTGAGGATGCTTCCGATTGTGTTGCATGCTCACCTATTCAGTAGAATAGTTAGCATTTTTCGCACTTCAAAAATGCTAAGTGATTCAGCAAGTGATTCCAGAAGGACAGTAACTGTAGTTTGCTTTTCACTTAGACATTCTTGACGGGGCCAGCGTGTCAAATGTCCGAAAATCGATAGATCCGCCATTGAGGATAAATTCAAGAAACTGCAGATGTCAAAGTATTTCACATACTTCGTGGTTTTCGGTGGGGGTGATGATTCAAAATCTCCAAAGTTCTGGGGCATTTTTCCACCCAATTTGTTCAACATACAACATGGATCAGCTTTCTTCCGAATACTACAGCTTGTAGCTAAGATATTTATGAATAAATAAAACAATACGTACGATAGCTCTTTACTAGAGTCTGCTAGCAAATGTCAGCTGTACTGTGCCTTCCGATTTCTTTTAATAGTTTGTTTTTCATCAACCAGGACCACTACGCTGTTCGGAACTCGTCATCCGGCAAACTCCCTTTTAGTTTACGGCAGGAATAGCACGTCAAATTACAAACTTGCAAACAGGTGACCCAGCAATCTCTACTAGGTTGTGAACATAAACGTTCGACACTACTACAACCTGATACACGTGTAAACACATACATCCCTGGGCGGTCAGTATACATATGTTCCACAATCATTCGTGAGAATTAGGCAAGGTGACATCTGCTAAGCGCTCTTAGTCTATAACTTGTACAGACCTCCAAAAACAGGGCACATATAAGTAATACTGGATTGTCTATGGTGGTGATTGTGATTACTAACTGGAAAGCCTAAGTTATACTCAGGATTTTTTCATCCTGTGGCCCAAGCAGAACATATTTTCTCCAGTTTTATTCTGTGATATGACATGCACATTTTCGCTCAGAAAGCGCAACTGAAAGAAGTCACGTTTCCAACAAGTGAATTCCAGCCACCTGTGATTTGGAAGTGGGAATATGTGCACATTGAGTGGCTTTCTTGGTATTCCATATGAATTCAGTTAACAATTTTGTTCTCTATGTCAAGTAGACAGCATTGTATTGTTCACAATTTTTGCACAAAAACCTACCAGTAATGTAGGGGACCAAATTATTTTCAGCGAACAAGGAGTGCGTATGGGAACGGGTGAAACTAAACTAAATATTTCAAATATTTCGACTATCTGCAGCGTGCATCAAAATGAGAAAATTATCCTTTCATTCTAACAATCGACGCTGACAAGCAACTAAGGTTGGTATTTTCCGTCTGGAATCCCATCTCACCGTCGTCTTATGTATTTGATCTGCCAATCATCAAAAAAATCCGAGAATTCCCCACTGACTGACGTATCCGTTAGTTCATAACACGTGCGGATATTTGGTCACGAGAATTAACTGATTTGTATTCATATTAGCTGGAATAGTGAGAGCGTTTATGCAAAAATTCTTAATATTGAACAAAGTGACCTTGTTTGTACTCGGTAGCTGAAGAAAATAATGTTTGAGCCATAGTCAGGGTGTTCTCTAGGTTTGGAATTGAGTGCTGAGATCTGGCAATGAAGCTTAGAATGAACACTGAAATACAATTTGTCTAGTAGGGAACCTCACCACTTATAGCAGGTGGCATTTAAATATAGGAAGAGGGAATTACTGAGGTCAGTGATTCGAGAAAATAAAGTAAGATTTTTCCAGGTGACAAAATACGGAGAAGCGTTATATGTCAGAAAAATCTCGCTCAAAGACAGCATCTGCGGATAGCACAAAGTCTATAAGATCGTAGACCTAAAAGCCGCCTACGGAGTGTACTTATTTGGAAGTGATACGGTTTTTACAAGGCTCCAGTTCAACGTGGAATCTATGACAAATCAATGTGCACCAAGCAAAGAAGCATTTAATCATATTATTGTGTATGTATGGGGTATCAGAACATCAAAGGCAGCTATATCACACATGTGGTGAAACCAAGCTTTGAGATGACGGGACAAAAGACTTTGTACAGAGTCGCGATCAGGGTAAACAAAATAGGTCAAGTTTGAACTTAATAAATTTTAGCCAGTAGGACAGGAGGTAGCCGTGTCCAGTAGGATTTTAGTGATCGCCCCCTTCAGGCATTTAGGGTTCAGGTGATCACGATAGTGCATACTGAAGTAGAAAATGGTGCAGTATCCTTATATAATAAGGAAGATGAATGCATAAAGCCTTCATTTGTAAGTAAGAAATATTTTCTGAAAGCATTCTGTCCCCAGGGTGAAACAGTAAACTGTATAACCATAACGCCAACATCTGTTGTCCAATATTTTCGGAGATGGTGACGAACTGATTAATGTGTCCTTAGTTGCGGTAAGTTTGCGACAAACGTAATTTTTCTCACATGGATTCCCACAAAAAAACGCTGTCTTCTACAGTTACTTCCAGCTAAGTATAGGTATACATCTTCGGTAAACCTTTAAAATTCAATAGTTGAAGACGCCGTATGGGCATGGAAAGAAGGTGTTTATGTAAAGTTTATGGAAGAGAATATCATTATGGTAATCCCTAATTACCTTATTCACAAAAGCCCGACTTCCATATATGCTGCATACCACCTCTAAAGATATGCTGTATAAAAAGTCGATCCTGAAATGTTGTGGTCACTTGGACCGAATTTCATTGGTTTTGCTAACGCTTTAGGCACCCGAAATATGTATAGTTCTGGTCGATCACTCGTAGACAGTGTTCTTTCAAGCCTCGGAATAGGCACACACTTCCAGTGCGACGGACACGATTTTTTTATCGGTACGGCTGTATCCCCTCAATAATAAGCGGGCTATTTTTCATTAGCTCCATTGACTTTAGCTTTGTGTGAAAACGTCCAGTTTAGCATATCTGAGCCACTTAGTTTGAACCTGGAGTACATTTCTAACAGAAAAGGGTAAAGTACAAAAATGAGTTCGGATTTTATGTGTTCCTATTGGCAACTTTAAGGTCATCCAGCCACACTCGAAAATAAACCAAAAAACAAGCAGTGCCACTAGCTATAAACTTTATAAGTACTAAATTATTGAGTGCTCCTATTCAATGTTTCACATCTGTTTATGTCGTATGTAATGTAAAAACAATAAGCATTAAAAATTGCTGGCATTATAACATGTCTACAAAAATGGTTCGGATTTTATGTGTTCCTATTGGCAACTTTAAGGTCATCCAGCCACACTCGAAAATAAACCAAAAAACAAGCAGTGCCACTAGCTATAAACTTTATAAGTACTAAATTATTGAGTGCTCCTATTCAATGTTTCACATCTGTTTATGTCGTATGTAATGTAAAAACAATAAGCATTAAAAATTGCTGGCATTATAACATGTCTCTAGAACCAACTATTGTTTTTGAGAGTAACGTATGTCTCAAAGCCTCAAAAATCGAAATAATGACTTGTCTTACAGAACTCTCAACCATTTCATCTAGACGACTAAAATGGGAGAGTTGAATGAATTTATATTCATGATCGTATGTTTGCTATTCTACGGTACAGGCTTTTGAGTCTTCCGTGTTTTTACGTTAATTTGCATTGCAACGCTTGCATTTCGAGTACTGTGCAAATCATCTCGATACGTTTTTATGGTTGAACTAGTGTCGAAAAAGTGTGCAATCGTTTCGAAAACGACCACGACTGCGCAAGTCAGTCTGTTACTCCTGGCCATTAATCACCATATACTTGTGGTGGTTGTTGTCTGATTTATGGTGAACATCGGCAACAGTCTGCTTATCACCACATGCAGTCCAGCATATTAAACATGCCAGTCATGTTTCAGCCCTTGTTTTTATCTTATGCTGCACAACCACTTGGTTTTCGTCAAACAGAGGTTTTAAATGAGACAAACAACGGAGAAGTTTAAAAATACTAAACAATGTACTACCCGCGTGGAAACAGTTGTGATACTAGTGGCTTTACGGGATTATCAATTTAAAATGGACGCATTCACGCTAATGCTTGTGATTCGATCTTTTTAAGTAGTTCGTTAAGCTGTCAAAATGTGTCCAGGAATTTAGAAAATTCATACCGTCAAGTAGTGGCATATTTATCACAGACCGACACTACTTCAACCCCCTTAGGATTTCCTCTAACTAGGTTAGAATTCATGTTTACATCGGTGTCATGCAAACAGTCGTCTATACCAAAAAAAGGAGGCCTTCCGTTCGAGCTTTTTTCTTATTGAAACACATCATCAGCACATATCTTTGACCATGCTGGGGCTCGAAATTTAAAGGCACGTATGGCACCACTATTCGACTGGTACATATTGGAACCGCTTAAATCTTCACGTCAGAATACGCGAGTACCTTTAAACCTGAGCTATTTAACTGAGCGTTTCCTGACTCTTTGATTTACGACCCACTAGGTCCCGGTTAGAATTTCTGGTTATGTCCCACGAATCTCAGGTTTCACCATAGTTTTGGAGTCACTGCTCCAAAATAACCCAACGCACAACTCAGCCGCATCTTGTTTCTCCTAATTCTGATCTGCCTTGGCAAATAACGCAAACGTCTCTACACTCAAATCCCCAGCGTCCATTTCCATATCCCCAATAATACGGGTGACAATTGATCACATTTTTTCAGAGTATGGTTAACGCGGCAAAATTCAGTGAGCATCCTGAATTTCACACAAAACTTCAGCTGTGCCTCATAGAAACTAGTCTTCATAGGTCGGGCAAAACACCATATACGCATGCCAAAATTTTGCAAACTTTGAAAAACCAGAAAACTTAAAAAGTATTTTATTTTGGCTTCGTTTTGTATATTGCTTTGCCAAAAAAACAAATCTTGTGGTAAAATTCACTTTCTTCTGGACACCGCTATGAACAAAGCTACCCAATCGTAGCCCCGGTTACTCATTTTCGTAATCGAGATGTGCACTGCTAACAGACTGACATGGGCTCGAGGCTTGTGTTCATGATATAAAGTGATAGACCTTACCAAACGCAGTTTGTCCGTAGAGTTATTGGCCACCTGAACATGCCGAGTGGACAAGGAATCCAACTCATGAAGACTTGTATTTGTATGTTCCCTGATGTTAGCTGTATGAGTTTTCCAAAACCTTATAGCGATTTGAACACAGATGTTTTGGTTGTATGGCTGACCGCATCTAAACTACTTACTTACTTGCTCACTTAGTCACTTGCTTACTTAATTATTTACCCAGGTACTTGCATATTTGTCAGTAGTAGAAAAGGTTATGATGAAGAGATAACCCATCCTTTTCAATATGCCATGGCAGATTCGCTGAAGCAGATATTCGTGCACAGGTCTGTCAACTTCCAGTAATCATGGGTTTACAGAACCGTCCAGGTCTCATTTTTGTACTTTGTCAACGTTTCCAGAGTGCGCATTCCTCTTCTCTCGTTTTCATTCTTGATCGGTTAATATCTCAGTGGAAGGCTAAGACCGCATCCCATATCTCAGTAATTTCTTCAGACGATCCGTTATCTAGAAACTCGGTACCTGGTTTTTCGATCTTTGTATCACATCTGAATCGCAAACCGAAGTCTCGACCCCGAGATTTTAAAGTAAACACTATTTGTTGTCTAAAAGTGCCTTAATATTTGAAATAGCATTTGGTAACAGCATGATAGATGGAGTCACCACTGCAAGAGTACACCGTAGACAGCAGAGTGGTGAAACTAAGGAGACTGGTATCATCATGTCGTTCAGTGAATTTTAATTTTTTGCTAACTGTAAGTTCTGTACCTTATACGGTCCTGATTTACAAAAGTTTTCATGCGTCTCATAAAAGGAAAACTCCATTTAAACGTATAACCAGAGCGGGACGTCGGAAAAACCCGGTTTTCAAAGAGATATTTTGGTCCTGTTGACAAAATGCGCTGATTTGCAATATACATTCATCATAAATGGAGGCTTAACTAAATCTCGGGTTCATGACAGTCATCCGCATTGTGTACTGCACAAAGTCTCGCTCATGTTTCAGTTTGGACGATTTTTTGGATACTGGATGAGAAAAACTTGCTTTTTAAGTAAAACCCAAGACTGACGAAAACTCGAACAATACGCTAATCTGATGAGCCTGCACCAGGAAGGCGAAACCTCCAATGGGTTCTTGAAGGCAAGGAATCTGACGCAATCATTTTATAGTTGACACAAATGCCAACACTCGGATGGCTATATTATATCTTTCCTGGTATTCGATCTTCCGATATGGGACATCTGTGCACAGTTCTTTATCGTTCGCCAACTAACATAGTCACCCTCTTTTAAGAATAAATCTGCAGAAGTTGTGCATTATACCACTTTCAAATAAGATCGGTTCTATGAGCCAACAGACCAGCGACCTGGAAGACATCTTAATTACATTATTGTTATTATTAATTCTTTATTGCGACGTTAACTAACACGTCGAAAAGAAATGCAGAACTTCTGTTACACCCACGCTGTATAAAACGGATCGTTTGTACGCCGTTGTACTGATATCTGTCACGATTTTGCTTGTAAATGTGTTACCATAGATACACATAGCTACAAAACTTTTTACCGTAAAACAAAAACCAAATTTTAGCTCAGTCAGATTATTGATCTTGAGGCTTGGATGCAGGGCGAATCTGCCATTTTCCATAAGCATCTATGTTTCGGGTGCCTGTCCGTGACACTGGAACCAAGATGTAGCCCCTAGACAGGAAGGGAAAGCTATCTCCTCACTCACTCTCACTGGAATCGGTATGGATTCGCACGAATCACACTTCCAGTTCATAATCATTTTAGCGCAAGTGTCATCTACATATGACACCAAGGTGGAACAGATGAGTATGAGGCATTGAACAGTTGAATAATGGCAAATATGTCATAGTTCACTTAAGCTGATCGCTCCGTCGCACAATAAAAAGGGATGGTGTGCCCCAGACTGAAGAAAGCCTTGGTGGTAATGGAGTATAAGAGACTCGTTGTGAAGGTAGAATAATTTAAGTTTTACTAAATCCAAAGATCTGGAATTATTCACTTGCTTTCGTCATTCGGATTCAGTTCTCTGGGTGACGAATATTTGGATGCGACGGCATAATGAATTTAAAACGTTAATAATCTTATCGAAGATCAACACATTTTTGCAGAGATGAAATGATGAATAGTCCAACCGCTTTTACCATTTCTAAATTGTATTAAATCTGTGGTCAGTTTCACATAACACTTTCAAGTTTAATGCTGCAAACTATCACACGAACTAAAACTGCATGCTACATGATTAGACTTGAATTCCACATACACCTGTGTGTATTTCCATATATGCCAAAGTTAGAAATTCTGGTGTGTTTTAGGTGCCTTTCTGCAGCGCTTTTGCGGAATTTATTGACACATTTTGTCGACTGAAGGAATCCGTGCATGGGTGAATATGATTTCGAAGTTCCACTTAGTTATCCAAAAGCAGCTTCTTACAACATGTTATATTTGCGTTTCTCAAGCTCCTCACAGGGCGCAAAACCGAAACGCATTTCCGAACTTCCGAATAAATATCAGCAGTTGTAATTGGGTCATTTTCAGAAGGTGAAAGTGCGAACACGGCAGACGACAAAGGTCCACAAACAAACGATACTAAATCCCATCTTTAGGAGAAAATGTTCCTTGAAAATGCAGCCTTTAAACTGAACGGATCCGTCACGCTATTTGACTGGCACCTGAAAACCAGCCCGCTACTCGCGTGCAAGGCTCATCCTCCGGGACAGTGCTTGTTAGTGTTTTGCGTGCACAAATGATTGATATGCTACACAATACCCTAATAAGATAATGACTGTCCCATATGCTGAGCTAAGAAATCCAACTGCAATATTCCGTCACCACAGAAAACATTGGCAAGCTACTGAATGGACAGTTTCTCCTAAACTTCCTGCCCTTAGACAGCTTAAAATAATGCTTTGTTGAATAACGATTAATATAAAAGCTGGCAGGGGAGAATTAAAAGGAGTGATGACATCCATCCGAGTAGCAACTGGACGAGCAAAGCAGGTGATGACACACAATTAGCAAGCTAGTGTGTCGCTACTGATGAGTTATTTTGATTTGCACAACTGGGGGTCAAATAGATGGATAGCAAGAGCTTCAGAGATTTTCTGGAAGAAATCTTACTTAGATATAAAAATAACTGTGAGGGACGCTGAGAAGTTTATGAAATTGCCACCGCCAACGAGGTGTTTCGCTATCGCATGCTGGTACTAAGAATGTCCGAGTAATAGAGTCGCTTGCAGACATATTCGGTGGTGCGACTCCTGAGATACCTTATAGCCAGGCGAATTTCCCTCGGGTGAAAGTAAACTGATAACTGACGTCGAATTAATGAGGTAAAGGTGATGGGCTTTCGACTGCATTAATTTGCACACTCATGGCTTCCTTGATGAACACGTCATCAAACGTAAACGCAGTTGAGCTACCGACTTTCAGCATGTTGCCAGCCATAGAGTACTCCGTGCTTTCTTGCTCTTCTGGGGTCAGGCTTCTGGTCCACTTAAACACGCGAGAAGCACTGGGGTACTGCGAAAGAGACCAATGTCCAACAAGTTTATTATGCTTTCACGCAACAAAAACTCCATATTGGTAACGACCATTCTGTTCTTCAAATTCTTTAGCTAGATCACTAAGACTAATAGGTTCCTCTGACAGCAACTTGCTTGCTTTTGTTCCTATTAGGGCTAGCTATAACGCTCTCCAATTTGCATTACTACGGTGCACTTCACTCGCCACTCAGTGTCATATACGTCTTTACGCACTTCGAGTAGTGATTATCTAGTTCGTCTGTATACTTGAGCCTCGCAAACCGACACCCCAGTGACGGGGATCCCTCTACATTTCAGGGGTCTACTCAGCATCTTGTCGAGAATACATTAACGGCTATTTCACATAAATTTAGACATGAAGTCGAATTCAGATATTCTGAAAGTATACAGGACAATATCTGTTGAGGAACCACTAACTTATGTGGTATACGAGACCGAGTAAATTTTGCAAAGTCATTCGTCATTAGGTCAGTCTTTGTGTTCCATACAACCGACGTGTTCGTTTATCTCCTAAAATTTCTTCACTTAGTATGAGTTTTAGGCTGGTTAATTCAGGCGGCTAAATTGGAATGATAATGGCGCACAAAAATGAAGGTCGACACTGCCAAATTCTCATAGGGTGCACTTTGTGAAATTTGGGTGAACTTTGTAAATAAGTTCCAATTAACATGCTCGCATGGTTTAATTTTCCACGTGTGTGAGGCGATTGTTTTACGGAACGTAATTGAGAAGATCTTGAATGCTGTGATTGTCGGAGTGTGAGACGTTTGCCAGATTGCAGAAGCTTCTATTTTCTTCGACATGGACCTTTCACAGCTGTGCCTAGGTAAGCCGCGATGGAGCATTATGCTAATCAACATATACTTGCTGTATGGGATGACTGAGGGAAGCAATCACAAATTTCCTGCTGAATTAAAGAAGGCACGCTACACAAATATACGAACGAGTAGAATCAGCTTGACTTACTTAGTTGCCTGATCATCACTTATAACCATCGATTGAGTGACACCGTACTAATGTAGGGACACACCTGATATAGCTGAACACCTTCCATATAGCTCACTTGCACCTAACAAAGAGAGGTTACAAACTTATTTAAGTTGCCATGAAGGGGCTTAAAAGCATGGAGCAAGTTAATTTCATTATGTGTTCCCATGAAGCATGACAAGAGATCCACAGCGACTATGAGAAAATTGACAGATAAAATACTGAGTGAGTAGCTTGGTGTTAGGAGAAATACGATGCATAATGGACGGCCTCTAATTCATACATATATATATATATATATATATATAAAGGTGAAAGTTTTGATGTGAGAGCGCCATTGACTGTGCGATCGGGCTATTTCTGCAAGTCCCATTACCGGTTAGTGAATTCCGAGGTACCCATCCATGGAGGCGGCCATTGACCACCTGACTAGGTTTGCTGGCTAGTGTTTTCGCAGTCCGTTGCCAGGATATAGACTCTTCACCTCTCGGTCGTTTCCACTCAGCACAGGCCTGGGTGAAAAGGACTACGCGAAGCAGACGGTCATCTGGCATGCATTCGACTTTCACACCGTAGATACCGCAATCCATTGCGTCAGGATCACAGTATAATCGAGCTGTGAAATGTTGAATATCTGAGCTCTTCCAAGGCGTCTTGAGGTGCACGACAGAAGTGGGGTTTTGTATGCTTGTTTCGGAGGCACAACATACGCCAATAAATAGGGAACGCAAAGTTTCAGCATGAGATTCCCGTTGCCAAATTTGACGTACTGTAAGGAGGTTAAAGATTTCAACGTGAATCAAAACTCCTGAGGTCATGAAGTGATTATTTCTGTTTATTTTTATGGGCCACGGTTTAGGCAGAGAGCAATGGATAGGGAACTCGCAGATAGGTAGATCGCGTTGCATCATTTGATGTGTGGAGATGGACTGTGCGGGAGGTCCGGTGAGTGATGAGCTGCATGGGTGAATGATACTTCCCGGCTGTCCAAGCCGATGAATGAGGTTTCGATAAGGTATCCGACCTTGGGCTTTTTATTCAACAGTCTCAAGCACAAGGCAGTGGGGTATGCAGGGTTTTGTTTGGGTTGTCTGCCCTTACTCTCTGATTCAAAAGTCTAAACCACTGTGCAGCGGTTGTTAGGGTTTTATTGGGGGATCCTTCCCGGAGCCAAGGGCTCAATAGTCCGACTCCCTTTAACTAAATGGGGCCAAACTTGCCCGAAAACGCAGGGATTAAGGCATTACTGTCTCACCCCCAATGCAGCTGTGCATAAGGGATGCCCTTTGAGGAGCACCGTACTCTTTCATCGTACTCTTTTCAAACGTATTGAATAATGTTTTGGCGGTCATGGTCAACCATTGGGCGGCCGGAATTGGCGGTTTTTAAAGTCGGTCATTTATGACCTGACCTTTCTCTTGGGAAGGCAGCATCGCCGCTTTCATAAATATGCATATGCCGGTCGTCTGGGGGAAATGCCTGACTGCTCTCTTACTTATGTTGTGGAGAACAGTAGGACTTTACTCCCAGACCCCCTCGTGATACAATTTCAGAATACATGTTTATCGTCGAGCAGCTCCTCATTAGCCTCAATGAGACGACTGAATATTCAGGAACTGAGTTCCAGCCAGTATAGCCCTTAAGGTCATTGTAGCGTCATTGTTAACAGCCACTTTGTACCCATTAGCTTTATTTAGCCGACTTAGCTTACAAAAACCACCACATCTGTAGTGGTGTTCAACACTACTCGTTTGCAGTAAAATAAACATTTGACTCAGGATGATGGGATATCAGATGCTACTTTGTTACGGAATGCTGTTTAGCTGCATAAATTAAATGGACCTTTCATCTGTTCCATCGAGCTGACTGGGAGCAATCTGCTTCCACGATTTCTGCTTCATGGCCCATCCATCCTCTGACAGTCAGTAGGTCCCGAAAGATCCAGAAAGCTTTTAGACGCACCTTATCGTAAACCGTGTTTTTTGAAACAACATCTGGAAATATTCATCACATTCTGACCATTGACAAGCCTTGAAACTATTTAGTAGGCCACTCAGATCCATGGTACCATCCAACGTCGGATTCGTTCAGGGATTCAAAAAGGCTACAAGAATGATTAATCTCTACAAGGATACAAGAGATTCGTACTGCTTCCTGGTTCTCCACAATGCGGCCGCACCACCAAACTGTCAGCATACCGCCACGACATACTTTGAAGTGTTTATCTGGAGCAAACGGCGCCTCGTGAATAATGCCCGGCATTTTTGAAGTCAATGTCAGGAAAACCTAGTTAAGAGGGCTTCGAGTATTCTACCGAGTCATTTCGCTAACGAGTTAATGCCACTTGATTTTCTTTTTACATCACTTTTGACGCCACGGTTTACACAATACGGATTAAGCTTGCCCAGTAATACAGCGAACTCTACCCTTTCTTTTCTGGAGGGACAGCCGGTGAAAGAAGCTAACTTTAGCGTGAACTTACCGAGTGGTCAATCAAATTATTACCTTATCCATGAGAAAACTGAAGATTACGACTAAAGCTCTTCTCCAGACTGAAAGTATGCGTTTGATTTCCATACGTGCTCAAATCACTCTGTGCTGAAATCCCAAATAAGAATAAAAACTGTGAGAATATGTTTGCGTCAGGGTAGAACGGAGTACAGTTAGGTATTCAAGAAGAAAAATGTGTGATTTATCTGGTCATCATAGCAATTTTGTTCACTAGTGGGTACTATTGTCACCAAATATAACAGTATTCAGAATCAGCCACATGGCATAATCGTCAGATTTAATCGCATTCAGGGCATGTCTTCAGTACCCTCATCCTCATGCAGGGTTTGTGCTTTTTTTGCAAGAAAGTTTGTCGGCAAGACATCCTACTTAAGAACAATGAGTGGTTTCTCTCACTCCGAAACTTTTTAAACAAAAAACTATGTTCAGCTGCAGCACGACGAGAAGGGAGATTTCAGCCGAGCGTTGATGCACACATTAAGGTTGGCTTAAGAATTAGCAGCTGTCCTTCCCCATTCAGCCATTTGCTTGTCCCGGAATAGCCACGATGGGTGGCAATGAGGAACGATTTCCCAGAAAGAGTATCAAAAGCGGGATAAAAATCAGGAAAGAAATAAAAATAAAATGTTAGGTTCCATGTTTTCATTTACTACAACGGTACGAATAACTGACTTATCCCTGATTAAAAGTTTGTGATACATCGGGGTACGTGGGGTTACTGTGCTCGTATGAGCTGATTTTCGAGATCAGTACTCAAATTTTGCACTTTGTGTTGCACAATGTATTAGTATACGAGCTCCATTAGGGAAATTTAATGGACTACCCATCGAAAATAAGCGGCTTTTATCTTTTCACTCGACTCTGATTACTTAACATTTTGAATAGGGACAGGTGGGTCACGTCTGCGCAAAGAAGAGATCGGTGCCTTTACTACTATGTTTCATCGTCACACTGCAGAAGGCCTCATAGAGTGATCGATTATATCCTATTTATACACATGGCAGGTGTCATCGGAAAACTGAACAAGGTTTGAGTGAATCTATCTCATTTACTAGCATTTCTGCAGAGGAAATACGCCAGTATTTTGCTGAGAATATCTTCCGGGATTGGTGCTCACCCGATTTATCGCCTAGCTGCTAATTAGATGTACCTTACGGTTATGCTTTTTCTACTTTTCATTAATGATACCTTTGGATAGTTTATCGGTAAATGTTGGTATTTTAAGCTAATAATTTCTCGTAAACCCTAAAGTAAAAGTTGTGGGCCGAATTCGGCTCAGATCGTTTTAAGCAGATGGGGTACTTTGCGTTGCATAATATGGAATGTTTGAAATAAAAGCGTGGCGTAGTGGAGTAAGATGTTATGATCCGACGTTTCGGTTACTGTGGGAAACGTGCTTCAATGTGCAGGCTAATTTCGGTTCGTTATCGTGTCATCTGAGTGATGAGTTCCATGCGAATTCGCCTGAAATATTGAACTCAAACAGCCTTACGCACAACCCGTTTAACAGACGCATATCATGCAATAAGGTGCAGTAATTAAAAAGAGGCTTCAATTTCAGATTTACGGCGAAACACTCAGTGAAATTATCCCGGCTATAGAGCTATAAATCCCGGCATTTGCGAGGCAACCAGCTGAAAAATCAGAAGTTAGATTTTGTATACGCAATATTCTCAAATGCCGACGACTAATCCAAAGTGACCTGTCGTGGAAGAAGATAAGTGTACTGCTTACTGAAGAAAGATAAGTCATCCACGTAGCCAAAGTGGACAATGGCAGGGTAACGGCTGCCATGAGTCGAAATGACGTCTAACGCGGGATACTTACGAGACGATCAAACAGCAGAAGGGGAGCCCAGCTCTCAACAGGGCCGAACTTTAAGTCAGTAACCACATAACTGAAACGCAAGCTTAGTGAAGCATGGTGGAATTCACTTGTGATTGAATCCAGTAGACATGGAAGATTCTATGGGTTGCCAAAAAATATATGATACAAACACTCCCATCGTATACTTATACTACTTGTTCGACTTACAACGTATCCCAGTGCTTGAGTTCCTAATACCAGTTAGTGGTGGGTTACGTGAATGTCGAACTTCTCCACCCTACCCATATCAATGATGAATTTACAGTCAGCTTTGGCTTAACAGTTTCCTATACTAGCGCGCCGATTAACGACTGCCATTTCCTCTGTTTTGTGAAAAATATCTCTAAAGAACATCATAAATGAGTTGCTCAGCTGGATTCAGTTGAGTCTCCCGTTGAAACCGAACAACTAACTTTGGATAACAGCAAATTTGGACGGGTATATCAAGTGCAGAAGCTTCAGAGTATATTGGAATTCAACAATAGATACATGCAAGCATTACGATATGAGAGGCATAAACTGATGAAGTGCGCGGTCCCCCATTGTTATACAATTCCCCAGAAAAGGTCAAAACGGTGCACCTATCCATAAGGATCACGTACTTCCGGAAATCATGCTGGAAATCAGCTGTTGTCTGCACGTGGCAAGAAACCCTAATCAAGTTGGGTAGTGTTCCTAACTCGGTACCGCCATCTTACCAGTGTTCTAGTCACACAAACACACTTATTGACTCATGAATGGATCGTAAATATAAACCATTTTACTAAGTCCGATGGGTAGTGATATGCTTCATCACAGCAACAGGTTGAACAAACTGATACTTTTCATCAGTAAAATAAAGATTTCGGCTTTTTCACGTACCATGTTTCTTCTATCTATTGTTTACCATATACCAACTCACTGCGTGTTCAGTTTTGTGCGAACCGGTTACTAATATAGACTTATGCATATAGTACACATATTGCAATTCTATAATACAATAAGTTTGCCGGGATGCTTACAATATACCCCGAGTATATTGTATTTTATTGGTTTCACACACAGTCAATCTGGTATACAAAATGAAGGTTTCCCTGCTCACATGTCCTTTTTGTTGTTCAGCGGTTCTTACAGTTCTGCAAATTTCAGTTGTAGCAAAGACCCTTTACAGTTAAGTGCTTGTGTCTGATTCTACTAATTTTTGTCTCCGGCCATCATCCGTTGAAAAGTCCACAAAAATGACATGAATGCGTTCATCCACTATTCCTGCACCTTCCGCTTGATCAGCTCGTGTCGTGTCGCTACTTATAATCTGGGGCGAGGCACTCGACATCTTGGAAGTTGTATTGGTTCGGTTACAGAGATACAGAATAGCTCATTGCGCGAATCTGCAGCGCTTCGGACGCGTTCGCTAATTTGAGGCACCTATGGCGTCAGAGTGGTGTATCCCTGAGTCCCAAGGAACGTGTGCATCAAGCAGCAGTGCGGGCTGTTTTGTTGTGTGGCTGTGTCCCTCAGCCTGTTCAAGCAGCTGAACTGAGACGTCTTCAGGTGTTCGGCAATCATTGTCTGAGAACCATAGCTCGTGTGTGTTGGTGTCGGCGTATCCGAAAGCAATTAGAAAGCGTGTTTTTGATTAGGTAACGGAGAATTCCATTGAAGAATGTGTCCAGCGACAGAAGCTGCATTGTCTGGGACATGCGTTGCATATACCGAATAAGACTTTCAGATAAACCATGGTTGCAAAGCATCGGTGTTCAACAATGATGTCATGCTGTCGATGTTGATGATGATGTCCACTGTGAGTCGCCCGAAGGCTATGGTTCACCGAGGACTCTTAAAAATAATGCTAGTGATGAAAATCCCCTAATGGGTAATTTCAGCATAAAAGTCTCTTATCAACTAATAATGAGCATTCACAAAATAAACACCACATTATCCAGTGATTACTTTCATTGTGGGTTCTTATAATAAATGCAAGACCCCTGGTTAAGCACGCTCAACTACTTCTGATAGGTTAATCTCTGGTGTGAAATAACATATTGGCAGCGCAGAGATGTGTAGGCATTCTTGAAGCACTCGTTGGGAAACTTCTGTTTTACTAAAGCATCCTATTCGATTTTGACGATTCACACGGCCTCACAACTGAATTCAAAATATTTGTATCTTAAATTAACATAGAATATTGTGAATCTATAACCTGTCCCTCTTGTTGCTTAGCGCATCATAATAAATAAACAGTGTCTGTTAAATACGACCAGCCGACTGCAATCTAGATCACGGATAAGGACATCATTCACTCAACTATCCCGTGTGCACTTTCAACGTATTCTACTCTCCAGTCGTATGATTTTAGGTAGGATAAGCTGAACGGGTGGTATTTACTCGGCAGAAACACAAGTGGAAATTTTTCTACGTCCTCTGAGTGGCTGCTACTGAGAGATCCAGCTGTAAGACAGAAGGGTGCGTTTGCTGCTTTGTGTGCACTGTCAAAAGCAACTTTCTGCTGCAGCGCTAGAATGTGGGCGGAAACACCTTGTCGCTCAATGCCAACATCGCACGCTTTTGTTCTGGTTACGGCCCTAGTATTCTGGTTTATGAGATATGAGTAATTGTTTGCTCAGTCACAACTAATATAAATATAAACCTTGTGGTGCTTGGTTAGGCAGGAGGGTGTGCAGGAAATTAAACGCCTGCGTGCGAAGCTGGACTAGGCAAATTTATTCCATTATGATTTGTCAAACAATGGAACAGTTTTCGTAATTAAGCAGCCTAGACTTGAAGTAGTCTGCCTGAACAATCAAAGTGAACAGTACTGAGAGCTTCTAGGCAATTCTTTTCCGTACATCATCGGAACTTAACCAATGTTTAGAATTCCATATGAATAAGCAGCACAGAAGAACTATTATTTTGGAGTACGTTGGCCGATACTAGCACGATGTCTTACTATCGTGCGTGAAAAGTCCACATGTTTTAAAAAAAAATTGTTTTCTAAAGATCCGCCATTCGATAACCCGTGTTTTAGCTATACGACACACGATAATTGGATATGTATACCATATGTTGAAAACCATACGACATGCAGTATGTATTGTAAATAATATTTCACCGTGCTTCAGTTATACGCGTACACTGTAGTTAATGGGATACTTTTGTCACTCATTGACAACTCATCTCACAAGCAGCTCATTAGATTCTAAAAAAGAAAAAGTTTACGAGCTCTGCACTTGGTTGCATCCTTACATGTCACTGAGTGAAAACTTTCCGATCCACTGGTATTTTCCACCATCTCCCTCTACCGCTAATTGATAAGTGTTGGTACTCACAGATATAAACATCTAACTAGAGTGATTCCTGCATTCTGTGAACTGGCTGTAGTTACTTACTGTGATTCTTATAATACGAACGCGGGTTAAGTAAACACCAACTTTTCCATCACCGAGTGCACCTACTGATGAAAGATTCGTCGACCTTCGTTCATATCTTTTGGTTGGAGAGCAGCTTAAGCGGAAGGACGCTTATGGGACTCATGTAAAACTAACTGCCAGGCACGTGGATAAGCTGTTCTTTGACTCTTCTTTCGTAAAGCACTTGACTCCCATGTAAGATGTGCGGAGTTCAAACCCCGACACGGTCATTAAATATACAGTGCTGATGAGTTCTAACAAGAGCGAAACTCCAATGCAGTGCTTCCTCGCTTCGGTGTCTACTCGCCAGAACGTTGCGCGAGGACAGGAGGGAGGTTGTTCAAACGAGAGTCATATATGTGCCCTACAAGATCCCGCAACCACCAACACCTAAAACTTTATTATGTTGAGCCTTATTACAGATGACTCTTCAAGTAGACTCCCTGTAACCCACGACAGAGCATCGCATAAATGGTCGGACCACTGGTTACCTGAGCGTCATCGGCAAGGCACGGTCATTTTGTGCGGAAAAAACGTAGTGCAGCATGCATTAGGTTGCTGTTGATGTTAACCCAAGGCGAGTGCTATCCGCTGGTGGCCCCACGGTGATCTGCTGAGAACCAGCGTATGATCCAAGCACATAACAGTCAGTACAGTTTTTTGTTTGCATGAAGATACTGGTATTATCCATCACGTCTTCCAAATGAACTAACGATGGAGATGACCATTAATGAATCTGGTAGATATCTAAGCAATAAATCAGTGGTTGGTGACAGCAACTACTGTCATCGTGCGGCGCAACAAGAGTTCAGTATCGGTTGATAAGTATCACTGGGTGAATAATCTCATGGTGTACCCAGTGTTTATTGGGTCTCCCCGATTTATTTCTACAGCAAGGTCTGGAGGCATAGACTGTGTGATCCTAACGTTACAGTTTATTTTCACATATCGCATTCGATATGCGTAGGTAGAGTTAAGTTAACTACGTCAAATGATACGCTGTTCTGAGTAAGGATTAGGTACATCCTCATCGAAGAGCTTGAACCGACAGATTTCGCTCATACTATTCGGTTGTTTATTGGAATCAAAACTGTATCTTAAAAACTAAGCAGTTTCGAATTTCGATTGCGAGAATATGCCGAAGGCAAGATCAGGGTCAACAAGGTGATCTAGCTCAGAGATTTCTGGAAATCAATGTCGTCGTTGTTTGTGTTGACTTCCTTTTGTGATGCTTGTGTCGAATTGTTTAGTGTGTTCTGGAGTCATTAAGGAAACAGTGTATCATTTTTGCTGACATGAGTGTTACTGAAGCTGAAACTGAACGTATGGATGAAATGCAAGGTAACGTGATCAATCAAATCCTGGGATTTTTTAGAAATATCCCGAAGTTTCCGACCTGTGGATGGAATCCAAAGCGGACACCTGCGTCCCAGGTGTGGTGGCAAGTTTGGCACGTTAGGAAGGCTAATAGCCTCTGGAAACGTCTAGGAAACTTACTGTTACTTCCATTTTGGTTGGCAGTGAACACTCTGGTGATCGCTGATAATGTGCATCCAAAGGATGCACTGGTGCATATGATTAAGATCGTTTGTGAGAGCAGTAAAATAGTCTTAAACGGCTTGCTTGTATTGTATGATAGGCATAAGCAAATATTTTGCAAGCCCATAGAGATATCACCTAGTCAGGTTCCACAACTGGTCAGATACTTTGTAATGTCCGAAGCAAGTCTACAACTGGGTTGGGGTTGACTATGCTTTTATAAAGACCTCGTCTATGACTGGCCTCAACTAGATGCTCTGCAGCAGCCCCTTGTTTCATCTTACACAATTATAGAGTTATTGTGGAATATATTCTTGACGTGGCGCACTACTCTTTGGCAGTCCACTGCCGAGAGATTCACAGACGAAATCTGTGCGGTTAGGTGTACGCACAAAAAGTGCCGATGGAAGTTTGGGCGTTACTATCAAGTAGAGGTAAAGGAGTGGTGAGCTGTCTAGGTGATTTCGACAGCCTTAGAAGCGGTGTGTTACGTCAAGAGGAGTTTACGACTGTCCCAACCAACTACAAGTCTACTCGGTAGCCTCCATCCGTTTGAGCTCTATGCATTAATTGAACGTAAATAAGCCGTTCTGGGGTGTATTAACTAATTATTTGTTTAAATTGATTTTGTCAACGCAACTTGTTCCGAATCAGAGGCATAATTTCTTTTGCTCGCATCTCATTGAACGACATCAATTTCGGCCATTGTATTTGGCAAATGAATCCAAAGCAGCAAAATACACTCAAATGCCAAAAATTTGGTTTTGCGAGAGACTCACCTGGAACCCAGGGGAAACTCGGTGCTCACCTGATAAGCCCCAAGACGGGCGAAAACGATCGTGGGATGTCGAAGAATTTTCAGCAACCTTATGAGCAGTGTATCCGTCCATACATGTATCGCGATATCTTGAATCCCTAACAGCTTGTGTAAGAACTGTCACTGAGATCAGTTCAGCGCTTTGTGATGTCAGCCGATCACATATGATTAGCTGCTCTGAGTTACTGCCATTCGTTCCTGTATTTACCCGTCACTTCTTACTGCCACCTTGCTGAATAGGTAGTGCCACATACGGTTTGCACTGTGTCGTAGATGCAGCTATGTATCCGGTATAAACTCGGAGGAATGAGACTGAAGATGGAAAGAGAGTGTTACTTTTATTCCATTAACATAACTATCTGGCATTCAGTACTTGCCAAGAAGAGTAGAGACAACTGAACAACCGAAAAACACGGTGAACTCAAATGACAATCCGATGGTGCGCACCATTCAGGAGATGTACACATATGGTTTGCACGAGTGAGACAGTGGGCAAGTGGTCACGGACAACAAGTGTTACAGAAAGCTACCTGCATCATTGTTGTATGCCTACAGTTCTGAAATGTTGAAAGAATCAACTGATCCCTTTGGTATACTTATAAAATAAACACACATGAAATACAGCATAGTCCTCCGAAAACGACGTGATCTATACCAATTCAATCCCAGTTCCAACCATTCGCTTATAAATACCAAATCACAAGGAATTTATGCAGGTTTCGGTGGAAGACATCCTTCGGTGTCTAGCTATCTAAATCTAATCGATTGTCAGAGAACCCGTGGTCAGGTCGGGTAGCATCAGATCGTGGTGATGCGCGCATGCTCCTATTAGCATTCGATATCGAGAGTTGGAACTGAAATGGACAGATAGTTGTCATACCTAAAGTGAAATATGATTCATGTTGGAGAGCTTCTTGTAAGATGGCAGAACACGTCCGCTATCTCATAGCTGTGCAACGATATTAACTCAGTGAAAATCGCATGTTCTTTAGGCATAGAGAGTCGAATAACTGCAGCAACTTGCGACAACTCAACCAAAGCCGCAGCCATCACCATCCCCGGTGTCATTGTTTCAGTTGATTTTACGGTACTGTGTGCAAGTTAGCAGCATATAGAGCACTCCCCTGGTGTATTGGCGCAAAATGTGTATTCCCACAATAACAGCATTTGCCCTGTCAGTTAGACTTTTTCTCGGTCTTTGCTTGACATTATATTGCTGTTAGATTGGTGACATGGTTTGACAAGAATGACAAGGAATCACCACTCTTTTCCACGGATTAACAGAGCATCACAAAACCATTGGTTTATTTTCCTTACCTTTTGCCACGCCTTAATCAAGACCATTCGGATATGAACGATCAATTTATCACCAAGTATAGACATCAGTTTCAGGCGGCTGATGACAGTACCGGTTTGTTTATCATCCCTACCATGCCAACATGGCATAAGTGGGTGAAAATTAGAGTTATGCTAATGAAACCAGGTTTTCCGGTTTCCAGTTAAGATTTTGTCCTGAATTGAAATTGATTGACGCCGGAGAGCCAGTAAATACTAAAGTGCCGTTTCATACTTATTTGTATTCGTCATTCGTGCGGAGCGCACGAAACTCCAGTGATTTACGAACCAGTGGTCACCCGGTTAGTAATTGAACTCAACGGTTCAACCACGAGTGATTGATCAGTAGTATGGCTATGTCGAACTCATAAAAATATGGCTCGTAAATATGTCTACTGATTACCATACATACCCACGAGAGGCTTGCAAGCGTGAAGCAGCGCAATTTCGCAATCATTATTTTCGTTTTTTCCCCAAAGTGCTCTGGCTTCAAAAGCGTTCGTGCCCAGTAAAACGTTATTTTCTATGGTCATTGGTTTGTTCGCTGAGTTGGGCAATTTGATTGCAGATGTTTTATCATCAATCGAGGTGACTTCATAAGTGCGTTATTGGGGAGCGTGGTGGTACGTAGCGGTGGGTTATTGGTTGTGCGTTGAGTAGTCTTACGCGTGTGTTAATATACATGCTGCTAGAAGGGGGGACCTTTGATCACGACTGGTTGTTCGGTCGGGCGGTTCCATTGATTGCTCCGTTGTCCAGTGTCCCCATTCGTCGATGCCCACGTGACCTTCGAGCTTGACATCCCCTACCGTCGTAATCTGGTCAATACTGGAGTGACCTTTGTACTTTCGCGTCCCGGTTTGTGACCTTGATGGATTTGCCTCAAAGGGGTTCCTTGTTTCTTTGTTTGTGAATCCAATATTCGATCCTTCTTGAGTGTTCCGGTTGAGATGTTGGGCTTTTGCACGTAGGGGTGCGTAAATTGGGTCCAATTCGATGCACCGGTTGATCGAATCTGCCATGAAGTACCATGGTCCCAGAAATTCTCTTCCGTGTCTCGTGTCTCCGTATGCCAAAATTTTTGCGTTTTCCAGACTGATGATGATGATTGATGTGGCCAGTATAACAAAGATGAACCAAACTTGAAGAAAAGAAATAGGCTAAATAATTTTGTCATCATTCCAACTCTAGAACAATTAAACCGACCAGTCCACACAAATGTTCACTGTGGACCCCTATTGGCTATCCGGTGTTGCGCTAAACTAACGCAAACAATCGTCGCCGTAGTAGTAAGACGCTCATTATAAAGTTAAATATGGTGTTAGCCATAGGTATGCTCGAAGGTTAATTCAAGTGCTACAGATTCACAGATGAATGTTAACTCATGTTTACCCGAAAAATCTGCCCTTAAAAGCAACGCAGCTCTAAGGCTTACTCGCGGCTTACTCATTAAAAACAGTAAAATAACCAAGTCCGTAACTTATGTGCTATACTCACACCTGCTTGGTTATACTCGAACAATCAGACCGCAAGCACAATTCATTGCATTTTCCGCATTTTTGAACCCACACCGCACATGGAAGCATCGAGAGCAAACCGTTTTTCGGTATACTGATGATGCTTTGCTTTTTTGCGTAGATGCGTGATTTATGTTTGTGTTAGTGTCTATAATTTACTGCGAACTCATTTCTAATTGCATGTTTCACGAAATTTCAGTTTAATGCATACGTATTCGAGTTTGTGGTATATCGTTTACGTCCCTTGCGTTTTTTAAAATTTATGAATATTTTCATAATTCCACCGGGACTACTTTGTGTGAAAATTGTATAATTTATGCATAATTTTGGGATTCTTTTGGCTTGTGAAATACTCCTTGACTTAAACGGAGTGTCGGTAATGTTGAAAGTGTGCTCATTTAAGACGCAACATTTGGTGGTGTCAGTTTCAGCATCAGTGCTGTCTGTTCCTTATGACAGCGACTTGATCTAGATCTCGCCTTCCCGATTTGCATGCAAAAATGACCTCATATGTTTGAAGTTAACGCGGTGATCGAAGAGTTTATCAGCTGCTTCATCGAAATACAAAACTCCGTCATTGATCAGCTATACCAGGAAAATATATATGTTAACATAGGTTTTTTCTCTTCACTATCTATCATCAAAAAGGTTAGTTATGAGAAGCCTAGATACCACACACGGAGGCATTCATGTGGTCCAGAATGTGTCTTATCCGAGCACGACTTTAAGGTGGTGGTTCAACTCAACCAGAGGTGGAACTTGCTATACCTCTGAGTGGACGTCCCTCAGGTTGACCAAAATTGACATACACCACGAGGAACCGAAAAAGAGCTTGTATCCATTTCGAATGTACTTTGCTGACCAAACGAATACTGTTCACATGAACTCTTGTTCAACCAGTGTGACCGCAAATTTAAGTAAACTTTACAGTAAGATTTAAAAACCTAACCCCATTTAACCCACTGTTGTGGAATCCCTGGCCATCAATGCCCACAATTAGTGGTGTCCGATTTATGTAACCTAGCCAGGTTAACTTACAATGCTTGTTCTAGAACCTATTCTGTGGGGTTGCTACAGGAAACCAACCATGTTAATGGTCACGCATGAAATTTGACAGATAAAATCATTAAGAAACAAGAACTTATATCTTTTTCTTTCCACGGCGTAGCTGTAAAATGTGGTAAAACATGGAAATTCAGTGGGTATTCGTTAAATGAGTCACCTACTCCTAATTAATATTTCTGGATTCTTTAGACCAATCCTTATTCTGTCATTTAAATTGTACACGGAAACCAAAAATTTTACTTTAGTCATCGTGTATTTTTATGTTTATTTGAACTGGTGCAGCCTTTGAGTCTTTCAGTGAGCCCGGTAAATTCGCCCACGACACAGTAACATTCTCCCAAAAAACAGTTTTATGACTACCCTTTGGAAAATTCCTGACTGCTGAATACAAACCTTGCGACGCTTAGCTCCACTGAGGTTCCATGAATCTCTTTCTTTTAGACAAAAAAACCTTCGAACATGAGGACATGGTAAGTAGAGAAGATGTTTTCCGGGTAGTGTAAAATATTCACACAAGTGTGGTCTGATAGGACTGAACTCTTCCTTTGAATCGTGTATGTGTGCATCTTAGAAATGTGCTGCCCTCTAGGCCTGCAATAGAAATGATCGGCTGTCCAGCACAAAGCAACTTTCCTTAAGCGACGGCTCGGCTTTCCTCATTGGAAGTGTTTTAAATTGGATGATGAGTATGTATATATTTATGATGGCAGGTGTGTAGCGGCAAGTGTGCTATAGAATGGTTCAAACCATTATGGCTCTGTAGATGTCAGCTAGAACCGCGACACTTTTTTAGATAAGTAAATTTAGAAAAACTATGGGAAGATTTTGGCAACTGTAAAATGGTAGGCTCAGTTATACCAAGTTCGTCTCCTTTGTGCTCCTCTTGTTATTAATGAGAAGCTTGAAAATACTGAATAGATTCACCACATAGAAGGCGGTAAGTAAGCCTGAGTTAGTAAGTAAGCAAGTTAGTAAGTAAGCCTGCATTAAAACATCCTCACAAAGTTTGTCTGAGTCAAGCCTCCGTTTTATGGATCTTGGTTATGGAAATTCAACAAAGCAGGGTTTTGGGCTTTAGATTACAGAACCCGAAAATGAGTATTTGCGAATTTATGGATCAGTAAGGTGCGTTTGTTTGTCAACCGCAAAATAAACTATAGCTTTTGCCATTTGAATAATGATACACTTCTTAGACACTAAGTAACGTCGCTTGCGGCCACCGGCCAGTTGGCATTCCTACCGACGCTCGTTTCCGCCCATTTACTGTTTGATTCAATTCTACTGTAACAACTTGTTCGCTCTACATGTTCAGCTTCATAAACTACTGAAGCCATATGGACAAAAAAAACTGGAAACTCTAGAGGGATGGGATACGCCATTTGACTTAGAGTGGACTCACACAGTGCTTTTCAAGTTTAGGTCTCTTGAGAAGGCACTTGTTGGCCAAGCAGTGTTGTTTTACTTTTGAGACTTTCGACCTTCATGGAGCAGACTGATATTTTTTGCAAAAAGTACCTAGGCTCTAAAGCAATTGGTTGGCAAGAGTTAACGGAATGTTGCTCATCCTTAGAGCTACTGCAGACCTACTTTGAGTTTCTACTGCTGTTATGGCGTATTTGATTAGATAGGACAGTGAAATAGATACAGCTGGCTGGTATCCGTTTCCGGGTTTGCCTACTACATTGAAGCAGATTGACGTTACTCCATTCAAGATTGGTAGTATGATATGTGGCTTGCATTGGACCACGTGTAAGCGGGAGGCACAGCATGGTACAAAAATACTCAGCATGCCCACTGAATGGTTTGAAGTTGTTCAGTCGTGTAGTGACAGTCAAAACGTTGAACCGAACATTTGCTTGGTGGTCCATACCACACACATGGCTAGCTAGCGGTAATCACGTACCACTTTAGTCCGTAAAAACGGAATGTTGCTCATCCTTAGAGCTACTGCAGACCTACTTTGAGTTTCTACTGCTGTTATGGCGTATTTGATTAGATAGGACAGTGAAATAGATACAGCTGGCTGGTATCCGTTTCCGGGTTTGCCTACTACATTGAAGCAGATTGACGTTACTCCATTCAAGATTGGTAGTATGATATGTGGCTTGCATTGGACCACGTGTAAGCGGGAGGCACAGCATGGTACAAAAATACTCAGCATGCCCACTGAATGGTTTGAAGTTGTTCAGTCGTGTAGTGACAGTCAAAACGTTGAACCGAACATTTGCTTGGTGGTCCATACCACACACATGGCTAGCTAGCGGTAATCACGTACCACTTTAGTCCGTAAAGCTGTGGCTGCAGAAGTCATTTCTAACAATGCAGAAGGCCTACAACCGTGAAATATTCACTGTTAAGTTCAGTCATTTACACACTTATGTGCAAACGGTCAGGCAATCTCACAGAATGGTGCATACTTTGGAAACACGGAGGGTGTGTTAGTCGAAGCCTAACCCAAACCCCTTCTTCAAGGTTACTTTTGATCTACGAACACCGCATTTACCTTCTTCGTTGTAAAAAACTAAATCGTAAGGCCGCCTCGATTGGTGCTGATTGATCTGCAAAAATATATCTGGACTATGTGAACTGTACAATCAACAGCAACAAGAGGCACAAGATATAAATGCGCTTCAATATATTCCAAGCTCAGACTTTGTTCTTGCGACTTTAGGTAACTAGCCATCTGGAAGGACCCGGAATTTGTCCAGTTCGGGAAAACTGTCAGTCTAATTAATAGTGGAACTCTCAGTTAGGTCGATGATATCCAAGACAGAGGTCTGAATATTGGGTGTAGATAATGCAATCAGTTTAGCCCTGATAAATCTAACTTCTTATCCGTTATATTAATCTCAAGTTATTTGTTATTCGCCAGATAGATGTCTGACATATATCAGATATATAACGGATTTACACCAGATACGTAGGCATCAGATATCAGCACCAGCTGAGGAAGACCCAACCAACTCTTCAGTTCACGGGATAAAATAGCCATAGTGTTTTCATAGATGAAGAGGTAAAATGCCGAATGAACACAACTCGTGCACTCCATACAGCTCTGACTCAAAATCCCTCCCAAGCCCTTTCTCGAGCTCTAAGCCCGAGTTCAATGATAAGCCCAGTTATTTGGCTCGAGGACGGTTTGTCGAATCCGTATTACCAGTAGTAGATAGCTTTGTCAACTTGTCACATTAGGTCCTATCTGCCGTGTTACCAACATCGACACTAATAGTGTACTGTAGTTGTTCGCAAACAACTATTTTTGTTCGAGCATTCAGAGAAAAGGCTTCGGCAAAACAGTAGTGTCGACAGTTGACCCGGCAAACAAAACAACTTCTGGTCCACTGGATTTTCTTAGTTTAAGCCCCTGGTGTTTACATGCTAGCTTTATAAGTATTTATCATTTAGTTTAGACAATACGGACTCTGTTCTGTACAGGAAATCCATAAGAAAAGTGATTTCGAATGCAGCATTCATAAAAGGAACTACTTGGAAATGAACCAGGTCCGTGTTTTTATGTAATTTCGAAAGTATGTGCACCATCTTGAAGCATGACAGAGCTCCAATTGCTAACTTGATGGAAGCTGTCCTTTGACAGGACTCGTGTGGCATGAAACAAAATGTATTCTATCTTAAATGTAGACACGTGTCTCTTTGTAGCCATGATAGTTCACGAAGCATTTGTTTATTATATCTTTCATTGGCCTCAAAATAATGGTCACACAAGTCGCCATTTAAAATCAAACAATCAACACACATTACACGCCTGACTTGGAATTCGGCATAGCGATAACTTCGCCTATCTACACGACTTCTTGCTCGTCTGCCAAAAAACAGTCCCCAAAATTCTCAATCGGAGCATTCGTTAAACCAACACCCGATCGAAATATCCCAGTTTTTTTATATCACAGTATGAGCCTGCAACTCCTAACTGGTTGAAAAGTGCCGTACACAAATTCACATTTAAGTTGATTTGCGCGCCAGCCTGGTGAAGATGCATACATTGCTCGTAAGTTTCCCATCGACTAGAAGGGCCCAGCAGGGGAACCAGTGAGCTTGGGAGCCATGGAAATTTCCATTTTGACATTAACTCAGAAAGCACGAGTTACAGCGTTAGAGTATGCACACTGTTGTCTCTCTAATGTCTCTCTTGTCTCTTCTAGTGAATATACGGTGTCGTTAACGACTTAACACTCTGTCGTATTTTCTGGCTAGGGAAAGTAGGAACTGAGTGATTTCGTATTCATCTCACAACTTTTACCCCCTTTCCTACTCATTGGTTTGCTGTTGAAAACCATAGCTTGATTGTGACGTACTATTTATTATTCGGATATATTCAGTGACAAAAAGATTCGTCATATGATGAAGTATATGGTCACAGTGTTGATTAGTTGTCCCATAAAGCAGACATACTTTACGGTCAAATAAGCTTTGAAATAGCTATTAGTTGATAAACATCTGTCAAATGGGCAGGCCTTGTCGGAATGCAGCCTGTAAGCCCCTACCGACATGGTAACAGAATAAGCGCACAGAGGATAGCTACAACATTTCAAGTCAGAAACAAAATAAAAGGCATTGACGAACGCTTCTATATGGAGCGACACTGGAAAATGCTGCGCTGCACTGCAATGTAGACGTGCGTGATAGATGAATGTTAACTACACCATGAATCATTTTAAAAGGGGCCACTCAGTGAGCGGCAAACGGGCTGAGTGTTCAGAACGACTAACGTCAGCGAAGTGGTTGATCAACACGCAATCGCGGAACTGAAACGTACTCCCACCAACCTCGCTAGTCTGTGCTTGTAGACAAAGTAATTCACTGACTGTTGGTCATGGATCCTGTGGTAATAAATAGAAAGTGGTTGTCAACTTTCAGGGTAAACGCAAGCCGTCATGCAGCTCTACCATGATCACTGTTGGTCGAAATTCCGCCACTTAAAGGAACCAGCACCTCTCTGGAACGTTAACCGAGATTAGTTGTGGATTTTTATCACCGAAAACGATGTTGTTGATGACTGCAAACCGATAGATGAGCTTAGCGAACTGTTTTGTATTGCTGGCCTGAAATTTGTACCATTCGACAGACTGAATTCCAACTGTGGACAAAGGCCACTGTACGTGTATCACATACACGAATTATCCTGACAGCAAAAGCGGGATTCAAACGGTGTTCGATGCATCGGTACCAAGTAAAGACCTGGTTACCTGCACTAGGACCAAGATTGTTTCTGAGGCATTTTTGGACCTCAAAACACGGCTTTAATCTGTGTGGCACTATTTTAAGCTTCCGACATAGTTCGGCATCTACTCGTTAGTTTACTTAATTGTACACAAGTACAGTTTGTGGAAAATGTGCACTATATAATCAGAGATTTTGTCAATCAAAAATAATATACTTATAGGGAAGATCAGGGTTTCGGCAAAAGTCGTTTCATCAGACCATAGCGGATCTTTACATTACTAAAGAATACTAGCATACAACGAGGCGATTCCCAGAGATCGGGTAAAAACACGTTGCAATATATAACACATTCTGTATGGGGACACTGGGCACAGACTTAACTTCGTTGCCTTGAGACATTTGAATATTTGCAGAGTTAAAATAACCCCGAGTAATTTTGATCAACAGTCAGCGTGTAACACTTGTTTCCCAAAGTTTGAACAGAGCAAGTCTGTACTATCCGTAAATCTTCTTCTAGTAAGCCTAACTTCTGGTAATCACACGCGTTTCTATGATGAATAAATCCGTCTACTTCATACCTGCCACATAGACTCACATTCTAATCGATTTCAGCCTATCTCAACAGGCTTCACTTTCGACCGACAATTTAGAAAAGATTGGTCACGAATGCGGTTTTTCTTAGCGAAGTGAAATATCTGATGGACGATCCGGAAGCACGTCGGTCTAGCCCCTTTTTCTTGATCAGCTCTGTATACACCGTACAAAAGGAGTACTTTTTTGGCTGATATATTTGAGACTTTAGTGAATTTTTGTGCATGTAAACCAGCGCGAAAGACCTTCCTGAGTAAAAAATAAGTCTGAGATGGCCCACTTCAGGACTCTGATCATCCACTATGGACTTGGTAAGCGGTTTCATAAAAAACAAGAGGCATGACAGTATGGTACAGTTATATGCATACCAAATAATCCTACAATATCAGTATGCGGACCAGATTATCATGTCGTCAAGAGTTTGAATCTAAGGAGGACTTTTGTTGTGACTTGATGGTTTTGTTGATATTTTTGGTGGCCAGCCCAACAGTTCCCAATTAGCTGAATTACCGCAGCATCGTTTTCGATGTGATGCTGAGTGCACACAAAGGGTATGTAGAGGTACAAGTTGTACAAATTGTATGTTCAGGCCTGAATGACCAGTGTGACTTTCCTGGAAACCTTGAGAAACGACCCCTTTCCCACAGTGGAAATAAGTTCGTGGATGAGATATTTGGCTCCCCTTGAAATCAATCTGCCTTTGTGAGAAATTTCTTGAGGAGACGGCACTATACATGGAGAAAGAGATTGGTTGTATTAAAATAAGTTCTACTTAGGAACCTGTGTCACGTCACAGCACCGTCCTTAACCAGTCAATTCTATATTATCTGCGTAGGACCTTAAACCCGTACAACGAAGTTCCTTTGTGTCAATTTTGGTCATACAAATCAGTCTTCTTTTATTGGCAATGATGAAACATGTTCTTAACTCTCCAAAACTGAAGGCAACGACGTACTGCTTCTAAACTTTCCCTTCGATCTCTCAGCTCCATATAGAAGCTAATGGATCAAGCGAACTTTTGGTATGTTCAATCAGTTGAATAAATAACTGGTTAAAACGCACATTTTGCTACCTATGACTCTGCAGATGCTGTCCCTGACCGGTTGTTATAGGGAACATGCACTGTACCACAACACAACTTGATATAAAAAAGGTGTTTAGGGTCCCGTAAAATTTATATAGATGGCTAGCATCCGAATAGGTTACTCCGGTTGAGTTTGATAAGATCACTGGGATCCTGTGCATAGTGAGAGGTCACTGACTGTTCGAGTGGAACAGAATGTCGTGGTAACTTCAGTCTTTGGGCGTCAATCTAAACCCGAAAGATCAAGATCGGGGAGTAAATTTGATAAGGCCTGTTGCAAGCCATCAACCGGCCTAAATCTAATTAAAAAACAATGGGTCTTAGCACAAGTTCTCTGTTTATCATCAGGGTACTGGTATCATTCGTCAATTCCTTTAATCTTCATTGTGATAACATTATAGCACCGTGGAGGTTTTACCGAGAGCTGCCCTTATTACACGATCGGGGCGATAATGGATAATCTGCTGATAATCCCCTCAATCTGTGGTTGATAATGCTATCATCCTTAGGATGACAGTGTCGGGTAGGTTGAAATTCAACAAAGCAACAAATTTACCTCGGATGGGCCGGTAAGTACGCTGGTGGCCCACAAAGCATATCCAGTAAGGACTCTTGCGTCTGCGTTTTGCGCATTCGAGAGATCGAGCAATTTCCAAATGGCTCGCTTGTTTTTCAGCATTGCAGCGCGTCGCATATCAAACCTTCTCAGTCCTGAATGGCCGTTCTCTATGCTAATGTTTATGTTCACTGCGGGACCTCTGGGTACCTTCTACAAACAGAGATTATAAGTGAATAATGCAGGATACTAAGCCTTGGATTGGTTAGTTAGGCTTTCGTATTACAACGACAGAGAATGCAAAATAGCTATGACAACCTGGTATATAAATAAAACCTACGTTTCCGAAAATCTTCAGCCACCGGAAACAGATTAATGCAAAATGCCGGATAAAGTTCAAAATAACAGATGATACACAGCCCAGTTTAAGACCCCTTTCGGAGCATTTTAGGTAGAACAACACTGGTATCTCGCCTTTCAACATTGGGTGAGCAGAAATGAAGGTAACTGGACAGCAGTTTATTTGATGTCTGATGGGACTGCGCACCTGTTAGACTGACCAAAACGTTATATGAGATCAGTTAGTTAGCTCTGTTTTGGCGGCATATGTACCGGAAAATAGAGGAGGTCGTATTGGGTGGTCCAGCCTGCCTTAGTATACATCAGCTTCTCAAAACCAGTCTTACAGCCACCAGCCAAATGTGATGATATATGAAGTATCGGTAAAAAAGTGACCTTTTGTAAGTTAACCGACATACAGCCTAGATGTCTATGGATTATTTGGTCACAATCATATATCAAGCCCACTGGTGTATCCGAGGGAGAATACAATATCCTCAGAACCTAAACTCAACTCAGTGAAAGTTCCACCGCTGCCACAAGTGAATTTCAGAGGTCCGATTCCAGCTGTTTAAGCGGGAAACTTGCAGACAATTTCGGATGGATGGCTAAGTTAACCGACATACAGCCTAGATGTCTATGGATTATTTGGTCACAATCATATATCAAGCCCACTGGTGTATCCGAGGGAGAATACAATATCCTCAGAACCTAAACTCAACTCAGTGAAAGTTCCACCGCTGCCACAAGTGAATTTCAGAGGTCCGATTCCAGCTGTTTAAGCGGGAAACTTGCAGACAATTTCGGATGGCACGATGAATGTGTCTTCCATTAGTGTCACCAGAAAAGTTGAGACACCAGCGAGTCCCATTTTTTCGCCAGAATGCGCTTGGACTTCATTATGACATAAAGGATAGGAGACGTCGATTATGATAAGCCGGATTCAGGCAATTTTTTGCTGCTACACTACCACCCACTGCAGATTATTTGGCCTATAATGAAGCAGAGATGGAGCTGGGACTCAGTTGAGAATCACGTAAAAAGCAGACTCGTGTGCAGGTGACCGTATTTGGCGAATTAACCTATCTTTCTACGAGTGTCTGGGTGCCCAGCTTTACCCACCTTTCACTCACGGCATGTGCAGTGAACAACACTTACTGACCAATACATGAGGTATACTATGTATGTTTTCAGATTTGCAGTCAGTTATTTGTCGTGGACTTCCTGCAGATTTACAGTCTCATGTAAAAGCACCATTCTGACGGGGGTGTCTCAAACTGTGAAATGACCCACGTCAAGCATTAGTAACCCCGAGGTGTCTTAACAACTGGATGAAGTAAATAATCAAGCCATCCTGTCATTATTCAGATCCATATCCCTATTAAGCTGCCCGCTATAATGTTTCCCTAGAAAGGTTTTGCTTCTCAAGCTGGCTCGATATCATCAGCCAAGTCATCCTCACTTATGAGCATGGCTAAACAGCGCGGGCACTGACTTCGTTTGTGCATCCAAAGGTGTCTGATTCACTTTCCTCGTTCACAACGGCTTGATGGTTCAGCCTTGCTATCAGTGATCAGGAGATACCAAAAGGTCTATCGGTTAACCTGGCTGACCCCGATTCCTGACCTGGCCCCGGAAGGATCATATAGTCTCTTCTTCCTCCTCTCAGTTGTACGTCTCTAACTCTTATAATATTCGAGTTGACGATTTCAGGTTGTGTGGACATTTTTGAGTTAACTGGCTTGTCTTACCTATGTGTACGTAAGTTCTTGAGGACAATTTGCGGAAAAACGTTCATTCGCCCAAAATCTTTTCCTCGACATATCTGAGAAAGTATTTCCGCCAAAGCACTGGTAAGTCGTGGATGCTCCTCATAGATTTATCAGCATGCCAGCCATAGTATCTCAGCAGAACAAATAACAGCTTATTCTGTGATGTAGCTTGCTACCCAATCCCTGGAAGATTCCGCATTGTTTGTTTCCAAGCCTATATATGATACAATAACACTGTCAGAAGGATATAATCTGGATGCGTCTTACAAGGCTTCTGTTTCCCATGTGGTAAAGTAAGTTGATGCTTTACAACTAAGCATTAGCGGTCAATGAGAAAGCATTATATCTTTAGCACGAAAATGCGTATACAGCTATGATCCCGATTTGTTCCCTAACCAGTCTTTTAGTAGGGACCTCATTCTTTGTCACCCCTCTGTATCTGAACCGATTTGCAAAATGTCAGGTTCAAAATGGGGCAGGGTGGAGCTGTTAACACAATGAGCGATGTCTTATTTCGGGGGCCAAGGACATTGGTGTCACTGGATATCCCAATTGATCCTTGTTCGGCTATGATGAGTCTGGATGTGTCTAATACTGCTTGATTAGTCTGACAGATGTACTTTCAGCATAAAAGTGATACAGTGGCCCAACCTGCAACTATATAAGTTCATTATATCGGGAGTTCTTATTGTTATTTGCTTGTGATTTTTGTCCATGTCCATTATTTGCTCAAAAAGCGTTTGACCGAACTTCAAAGGAATCTCCATCACTCTTGTCCACCAAAAATGACTCCTACGATTTTCATAAGCGAGACTACTCACAAGATTTCTAAAAACTCTTCAACAGCCCACGACTGATTCCGATCTCTTACGATTGTATATACTTAAAATCACCTGAATCTCTCAGCTATTCTGATGCGACCATCATCGAATTTCAGACTGCCACGTTGATAAGCGACGGTTTCAGCGATGAAATATTTTGTCAGAAATAAGTCAGCCTGTGTAAATGTTGACAAAGCGCCTAAAACATTTCGATGTAGACTAAATATTTCTCAGAAAGGGGCCATCATGTTTTCATAAAGGAAACTACACACAAGGTTGCTGAAAACTCTTATGAGTAGTTTCCTTTATGAAAATATACTTCGATATCTCGAATATCGTGCCAACTGAATCATGAGGCGGCCTGTGTGCAGCACATTGAGTTGCAGAATATCATAAACGAGAGATTCAGTTGAGTCTCTCTTGAAAACCAAATTGATTTGCAAATGGGTGTCTTTCTCGAGCCATCATGTTTATTATTTTAAAAAAGTGTAGCTCGATTAACCGGGTATTATAGAATTATATTGTGCTTCCATTCATTAATTGTTCAGTAAACCATGAACGAGGAATATTTATCTGGTTCAATCTTCATCGCTGGGGAAGAATCCGAGTGATTTAGCGGATCTAGGATTTTCAACTAAAAATGGATCCTGTTTGAAAGTAAGAAAATTGTGATTGCCCAAAAATAAGGTTGCTCAATTATTCAAAAAGTGGCCTGAACAAAAAGCGATGAATCCTTTCTAAGTCGCATGGCATTTTTGAAAATTTCCGGGTACCTCGTTTTCCCAGGATCTTTTTGAGACTATCAACCTCCGTTACGTAGACAGAGTTGAGTTGAAAACATAACTAGTGATTCGATATATACTTAGTGCGTACGCTTTGAAGTTCAATGAAGAATAAGTGCGCTCTGCACCACCAAACGCAGCTGAAGTTTCATCACACAGCTGCACCTGGTTCGTATCATCTTACCTCCTGTCAACGAGAGTCTCTCCATCAACATTTAGCCCACACAAGAGAAAACACAACATGGCACATCCCATTGGCCATGCCAAAGCCAAACCTGATCAGAATTGATGCCCAGTTATCGATTTATTGCCTGGTTGGCACCGATTTCTGTGCCGTATCGATTAGGCCAGATTGCCAAACCCATGCACACAAACGGTCGTTTGTCGTCCAAAGACCGATTGGCCTATCAAAGGATGATCGGTCTAATGGACACTGCCAGTAGGAAAACGGATGCTTCGTCGGTGTGTTAGTACCATGACTGTATGTTGTTGCCTGGGTGCACAATCACGCTGTTTAAACCGTGTCAGCACCTCCATCACGTGTGGCGTACGTCCAAACGCTCGTGTGTTATTCAGGGCGCTCTGAGGACACGGCCAAATCTCATCCCGAAGCCTGTCCGTTCACCAACATCCTTATGGTCCAAAATTTCACATCACCGTCTATGGCACGTGTCTGTATCTATCCGGCGCGCGTGTTGGCAAGATCACCGCCCGCGAATTTTATCACATGTGCTACTTTGCCCCAGGATCATGCGGTAGACGTTAGACTCTCCGTTGGATGATCACCAAGTGATCGACACTTTCAAGTGTTCACAGAAAAAACGATAACCAGACGACCGTATTACAGCTTTTCAGACGCACCCTTCGACGAACTGTGATTTCCAAAAAGGTTTGGTACCGTTTGATGACCTACCTCATAAGATCGCAGAATTTGCAGACAAACAGTAATAAAAATGTGATTACGACAAAACCAACTGCATTGCTTACCGACTGGAGTTTTACTTCAATTCAAAGTCGCTGTTTTTTCTCGAACGAACACAATACTACAGCTGCCAATTCCTTGTGGACATGAATTACTCCGGCCGATATTGTACATTACTGCTTCTAGTAATTTTGGCTTCCTGTGAATGCGCGGAAGAAGTGCAGGTGCATTTGCAAATGCGTGAAGAAACTCCACCCCATACAAGAATAGGATCCGTGTCTTCCTCACTCCCTGCAACACTGGGAACTAAACTGCATTTTTTAACAGATAATACATTTTTCTCCGTAGCCCCTAACACGGGTGAAGTTGGAGTAGCTCGTCTGATCGATCGTGAACGGTTGTGCCCAGACTTTAAAATATGTTGTGGTGTCTTGGCTTGTCAACTCGATGCGTCAGTTTTTATCACGAACAAAGAAACCGGTGAATTTGCTGCCACTGTTAATTTGAAAGTGGACATACAGGACCAAAATGACAACCGACCAGCTTTCACATCCCCCAGTCAGAAAGTAGCTATATCTGAATCTGCCTTGGTTGGCACACATATAAATCTAGTTCCAGCAACTGATGCCGACATTGAACCAGTCAATCAAATACAGAGATATAGCTTAATTGAACCTACCGGAACATTTGTTTTAGACCTAACAGAACTTCCATCGGTAAGATTGCAGCTGACTAGGCCTCTAGATCGTGAGAAAACGGAATTATATACAGCTAATTTGGAAGCATGTGACCCGGGTGCTTGTGCTCGTCAGACGTTAGAGATCCAGATTTTGGATGAAAACGATAACAAGCCTATTTTTAAGGTGACACGATACAAGAAACAGCTTCAAGAAAATATTAAAGTTGGTGAGGTGGTCCTACATTTGAATGCCACCGATTTGGATGCGGGTGACCGGGGCCGCGTTCTGTATGCATTACACGGTACAGTAGACCCTGACTTGTTCGAAACATTCGAATTAGTCCGTGACACTGGTGAGATCCGACTGAAACGGCCATTAGCAGCAAACATCCGGGACAACTATCGGTTTAAAGTTATCGCATGTGATGCGGTCAATCCTGCGTGTGCAGGGGACGAAAACTCCACTGCTGAAATAACCCTTCTAGTGGAAGACATTAACAACTTTGCGCCAACCATTCACACCGTGGCTGCTGGAGCAGCACTTGCATCTGCTAACCCACCACCGCCGGATTTCACGGGACAAAAGTCTAGTGAAGCGTCTTTCAGGGAGAGCTTGAGTATATTCGAAAATACGCCACCTAGTCAAGTTGCTGTACTGACCGTGCGCGATGCAGATGTGGGTGAAAATTCTCGCGTCACCTGCAGCCTGAATGAGTCCAGTGGCGACGACCTCAACAGACCATTCATTGGCGGATCAGTATCACCTAACTTCATTTTAACTCTCAGTGCTCCTGGAATATATTCCCTACGGACTTCACGGATGTATGACTATGAAATCGAACCTGTTGTGAGCACCAAGGTTGTTTGTCACGATTTTGGGAAACCGCATGCTCTCACTTCGGCTCGTGTGATCACTGTCCGGGTAGTGGATGTGAATGAGTTCCAACCGGAATTTTCTCGCCGTGTGTACGTTGGACGTGTTTCGGAAAATTCCCCAGCCGGGAAGGAAATACTCACAATCACTGCCACAGATCGCGATCGTGGTGCTGTTCTGAGATATTACTTTGCTCCAGTTAACACGGAACAATCAACTTGGGATGAATCTGGACGCTCGGAATCGGCAACCGCTATGGATGATGCTGGTTTATCTCGGATAGAATCGAACAAGTATTTCGTAATGGAACCAGAAACAGGGGTTATTAGGACTAGTCAGGTGAGTTTTCCGATTGAGGGTGAAATAAACAGTAAATAGTGACAAGTTTTAGTCCGATAACTCTACGATAGAGAGTTAACAAACTGTTTGACTTATTTTGTTCACATGTTTGATGTGCTGGTCATCGTGTACGCTTGATGTGGTACTTCGCCCAACGCAGGAGCTGAAATAGTAATTTAACAGCAAAATTTCAGTGCCAATTAGCAGGAACGCTGGCGGAATTTCCCTGCACGATTTATCGACCGTATTAACGTATCTCCAATTTGATGTGAGATTAATCCCACATTTTTTAGAGTTTAACTGGTAACAGTTTGGTCCAGTGTTTTCTTATCTGTTTTCAAATCTTTGATAGTCTCAGAGACGAACCCATGAGGTAAAGGGAACAACTAAAGGTAACACAATTCAGGTATAATTACTGGCGGTGTTTATTTTTTATCCAATGGGACATTACTTTAAACTTCCAGCCTAACTTTATGTGTAATCCAGAACGCTGGTAACTGATATATAAAAGACACGAAGGGGATTCAGTCCTGATCACCTCATCAACGAACGCTATATATATATATATATATATATATATATATATATATATATATATATATATATATATATATATATATATATATATATATATATATATATATATATATATATATATATATATATATATATATATATATATATATATATATATATATATATATATATATATATATATATATATATATATATATATATATATATATATATATATATATATATATATATATATATATATATATATATATATATATATATATATATATATATATATATATATATATATATATATATATATATATATATATATATATATATATATATATATATATATATATATATATATATATATATATATATATATATATATATATATATATATATATATATATATATATATATATATATATATATATATATATATATATATATATATATATATATATATATATATATATATATATATATATATATATATATATATATATATATATATATATATATATATATATATATATATATATATATATATATATATATATATATATATATATATATATATATATATATATATATATATATATATATATATATATATATATATATATATATATATATATATATATATATATATATATATATATATATATATATATATATATATATATATATATATATATATATATATATATATATATATATATATATATATATATATATATATATATATATATATATATATATATATATATATATATATATATATATATATATATATATATATATATATATATATATATATATATATATATATACGCATATGTACGCTACTTCTTATCTCCAGAAGAAAAACCCTGCCAACACCCTCGCTTATTCTGTAAACATATTGAAGAAGAAACTTGTGCTCTAGGGGAACCACGAATCATATAAATCAAACCAGTGGGACAACCAACAGTATTGCGTATGTTCTGGTTTATACAGGCCAAAGCTTGGAGTGGGATTGAGATAAAAACCATCGCGGACTATATGAAACTTCTTCCTGTACCAACTCGTGGAAGCCAGTGAATGCCCCTACTGTCGTTCTAAAAACGCATGAGAACCAGCAACGTAATTTGCCACCGTGGAAATATGTTGGATCGCTTCTCCATCATAACTGCTTCCTTCCTACAGAAATCCACTGCAGTATTGATGCTATGAATACATCAAGTGCGACGAACACACAATTAGGCCTGAAACGTAAGCATTTGAGTCAGTACAGGGGCAAAGTAATTAAATTAACAACTTGTGCATCTCCGAACGTTCAAAGCAAATCGACCGTGATGTTACATGATCCAGAATAAGCTCAATCGGACCATCCCTCAGTATCCCAGCAGTATGCATTCAGAATCTTCCGCTCTAATCCTCGGATCGTCCCTATTAGACTCACTGTTCAAGCACAGTAAAATAATGATCGATTTTTCTACTTACTTAGAATAACTGATCAAAAGCAGCTTTCAGGACACCTTACAGAATCCCGTTCTCTTGTGCAGGTACATAGCACACGAGAAACCATATGTTGCGCACGCTACATCATAATCCTTTTTAAAAAGCGACAATTTGTAAAGATCAAGAAAAAGAGACAATGGTGTTGTATGCCCTCCATTAAGGTGCCTCTGAGAGTGGATACCAGAACGTGAACAAAATGTGGCACTGACCAACTAATATCGATCTTCAAATCGGCAGGATCCAGAATAGCGAAGAAATTCTTAAGCAATACTCAATGTTCAAGATGCCCCTTCCTTTAAATTAAGCGCACGAGTTAGGAAGACTGATTCTTAATTATTCCTCACTTCAACTACCGGAAATGTATGAAAATGAATGAAATGTTGTAAATTATTACTTTAAATCCTCCGTGGGGTGTTTCGGACTCAAGTTCTTTTTGAAATGGAATTTAATACACGTAGGTACATCATTGGACACCATAGTTTGTCTGACCTATGTACAGGTGAGGTCGAACCCAGAGTACTTCGTGCCAAGGTGGAATACCAACTGACAGGAAACAACTTAAAGACAATAATATTAAAGGAAAGTTTGATTAACAATTCGAATTTTTTAATAAAGAATCGGGATATTAGTTCACTTTTGGATGATCAGATTGCACTTGGTCCTTTTGCCGAGTTTAGCAATTGGTTTGCAAACGTTTCGTTCCCGGTCGTGGAGACATCGTCAGTGTGCATTTAAGTGGGCCAAGCTGTTGAGTTGCCAAGCTGAGCTGTCAAGCTCGGCGAACAGATCAACTACCATCTTATCAACCAACAGTAAACACACCCGAGCTACATATATTTCGACAAATCGGACTTCAGTTTATGGCTGAGTTCGGGTATCGTTGCAAAGTCACAATAAGACGGCCTTCTTTTCGAGAGGAATGATGGTGAGATCTTAGAGATACGTAAAACTATGTGAGGAGCGAGAATAAAATAATTGTCCATACTGTTCAAAGGAGCAGTGAATAGGATTCATTCCTTTCTAATATTCGCCACATACCATGAGTTGCACACTCTCGGTTTTGCACTGTATTTGTGGAAAAAAGTTTTTCTATGAATTGTCGTGAATGTGAAAATTTGACAAAGGAGCAGTTTGGAGGGCTCCGACGAACCAAGTTTCAGTGGTTTCAGAAGGGCTTGGTAAACAATCGGTAGTTTTTGTATGGGCAACGTTTCGCTTTTGACACAAAAGTTTCATCAAACCAAGCAGGTCACCAAGTTGGCCAGGTTTTAAGGCAGACAAGGAACCAATCAGTAAATCTTCATCACACTAGATCAGTTTTTGAGTGTCAATTAACAACTCTTGTCGGTTTGTGTGTTTGTCAAGATCTTGCGTTGATGGATTTGGAGGGGGAAATTTCAAATTAATTCTGATTGGGTTTGGTTCCTTAATCTTTCACTTCCTTCGCTTCAACTGATGATTCACCGCGGCTGTCACTGATAGATTTCGTTGGTCTTTGTGGGGCTGCGGCGATTTACTTGGTGGGGTGGGTTAGGTCAAGTGAAGTTCAGATGCTGACTATCTCTCCTTCCGATGACCGCACACCAACACGCGTCAGCTCAACTGATCTAAAACCGTTCTTCACACGCTTGCGAGCTCCACGCCTTCTATTCTGTTAACACTCGGATGCTTGACGATTTCTACCGCCTGGGTCTCTGTGACGTGGACCGTAGTCCTCGCTCACCGCGGCTGTCACTGATAGATTTCGTTGGTCTTTGTGGGGCTGCGGCGATTTACTTGGTGGGGTGGGTTAGGTCAAGTGAAGTTCAGATGCTGACTATCTCTCCTTCCGATGACCGCACACCAACACGCGTCAGCTCGACTGATCTAAAACCGTTCTTCACACGCTTGCGAGCTCCACGCCTTCCATTCTGTCAACACTCGGATGCTTGACGATTTCTACCGCCTGGGTCTCTGTGACGTGGACCGTAGTCCTCGCTTCAAGTCATCAACCCAGTGTCCAGTGCACATTATGCAACTGCTGAGTCTTTTAGTAGCGCTCGATATTCATTAGCGCTTCTTAGTGACCTGTTTATTTTCCTCTTATGCACTCCGATTCTGGCGTGAAGTTCCCTGGCGGTCTGTCTTTACAGTTGCTTTTGCAGACAGTCCCTAGTTATGTTCGCCGGAAGGCAAACCTTCAATTGCACCAGTGCAAGGCGCAGGATGTTTCTTCCCTGGAACGCTACTCTTGTGTTGGCCGTGTTTAGAATCCTTCAAATAATCTCCGATATCCCTGGTTTCTATGGAATAACAGCCATGCCACACCATTCCGTTTGAGTTTCGCCACCGGTACTAGCACCCTTCATAATTGACGCCTAATGAAACTGGCTTGACATCCACTATCCCGAAGTTTATTCTTTATTTCAATTTGGGCCGCTGTCCGATCAGCTTCTGTGCACGGGGCCCTTACACACTTAAAGACTGATGGGGCAATACTAGCGAATACCGATTTCGGATGAACAAAAGAGTAGTTCAAAACTGCCCCAGTGTCGGTTGGCTTCTTGTACACTGTGGTCTTTAGTTTCACCTCGATCTTATGTGTCATACATTCTGAAAATGCCAGTATACCCGAGGTTGACCTAGACCTCGTTCTTGAGTGCAAACCATGAAGTTGAAAACGAAAATGGTGGGATTCATACATGTGTTTATGCCTTCCACTATTTCATCCGCCGTAAACTGTGTCCGTTCTGAAAGGGTGGTGTCTGCTAGTCGGAGTCGCTTAGCTATTTCTAAAGAGTCCCCTTTTGGCACATTTGGTTATAACGAGTTGACATCGAAACCTACAAGGACTGCATCTGGTTCAACGGTGACCCCCACTACTTTGTTGGCAAAGTCATATAGATTCTTAATGTGAGTATTAGATTGCCCGGTGAGGGGCTTCAAAGTACCGGCCAACAATCTGGCCGGCTCATGCGGTGAGAAACCTATTCCATCTACTAATGGTCTCATTGAGACATCTGCTTTATGGATTTTTGTAGGGACATAAGGCCCAAATAAAAACTACCGAATATCTACCAAACCCTTCTGAAACGATGACTTCCCAATCGGTTCTAAACTTTTTCCAAGTTGCAGTAGATTTTCATTTGTTGTTTACCTAGATTTATATGTCTGGTTAACGTTCAGTACATTTGGGATAGGAAATATACATTATCGATGCATTAAAAAATGTATAGACTAAGCGCTCGGGCCGAATAATCTAAAGGCCACCTCCCCACTTTATTTTTACCATCAGGGCGCTGAACTGAATCACGCAGAAAGAATACCTGTATGAAGACCTATCTGTCTATCTCGAGCTTGGAAAGGTGTACGGATCTCGCATTGACCGAATTCTGTTGATTGACGAGTATGTCCCCGCTGGATAAACCAAACAGCTCGGGTTGTAGGATGGGTTGAAGTCAACTTCAGGGACTGATGTGTGGAAAAGAACCCAATAATCGATATAATGAATATGATAATAATTGGAGTTCATAGAGACCACCAAAGGGAACGAATGCTCACAAAGACCGGCAATTAGTATTTCTCTGCTTCTACACGAAATTCAAAATAAACCTGCACCAGGTTAAAAGGGCTTAGATAAGAGATGGGACCGCATTTTTGGCATCCATTTGAGACAGAAACGTTGAGCGAAACTAAGATTGTCACCATATGTAGTAAAATCCAAATGGTTCTGTAAGTGATTTCTCCATTTTAATTCTACTAGCTTTTGAGAAAATGTATACAAACCTGAAAGGCATACAGTGACTGAGTCACACCCAGTAAACCGTGGAACAGAAAACCACGGGTGCTTCTGTAGGTTGTACTGCGGAACACTTTTTGTAATCAGAAACTGAAGAAATAAAATGAGTTAAAGTCCAATTAAAGGACTCATCTCCCATCAATTTTTATCAGGCCATGAAAGTTTGTAGCGTCCTATGCCCGCGTGAAAATTGTAAGGGGTTTGTGGACATTTTAGGTCTACTAGAACTTGTTTTAGTGCTCTGTAGTCATAATCGAACTTTCAGTTTATGTCCAAAAGGACCAAGATTATTCCTTGGCCGTAAATAAATTAGTCTAAAGAGTGATGCCAGAAATGATGTTCAACTATTTGACACGACGATTTCTACGAAGCAACAGTGGTATGTCATTGGGAACCACCAGCATAACTGCGACATTCAGCTACATAATTCAATGGGCTTTCAATTATTTAATTACGAAGAACTATAAAGCGCTATCTTTGATTGCGGTTTTTCGAAATTTCTAATCCTGTCAGTTGAAATTTCAGAAGAAAAACACGGCGATCCACTGCAATCGTTTCAGGTCATGCCATCTGTTATAGCAGCATTAAAAAAACGAAAGAGATGACTGTGTGAAACAGCTGAACAAATGAAGGCCGTGTTGACAAACGCTGAACGTGTGCGGTTGCCAATCTTGCAAGTTCCATTCTCTGTGCTACTGGTATCCATTAATTATATTTCCCATAAGCCAGTGAAAACTCCACCCACTATGGGACACAACTATTGGCGGCGTTTTCCCTTGGTTTATTCGTGTAGCATCTGTCGCCTACAGGGCGTGTTTCAATCCTTTGGTACTTATTACACTAGAAACAAACGGCCGGTTAGTCCTCCGCACATGGTAACTTCTTGACCTAGAAACAGGTTAGGAAGTTTAGGTGGTCTTAGATGCGGATAGCCGTACTTGTTGCCGAGTGGTTTCAAACCAAAGGAGTTTCCGGTGTCCCCCATTAAGGATGGTGTCCAACTTGGCTTCAAGTAGAACATAAGGTTGATGGAAACTAGGGCACTGCGCCTACCTGATGAGCCCCTGGAAGAGCGAAACAGGTCGAGGGCTGTCGACGAGTTTTCAGCAACCTTGTGAGTAGTTTCCTTTATGCTTGGGTAAATGCTATTTTTTGAACCCATTGCATGTTCCAAGCAACTGTTACGCTGCTTTCTGGGTCCAAATGAATGTTGACTTCTGCATCCATCAGAAAATTTGCCACCTGACACAAACTGTTCTGTTATGTAGTTTGGGAGACACTACAAGTTAGATATAACTGGAATGATTTGTATAAAACATAGTGTATGCTCTATGTTGTTCGGTCTACTCTAGGCGTGATGCTGTGGTCCACAAGAGCAGCGGTGTATGTGCACCTGTGCTCAAATTTTCTGTAGAGGTTTGTGGATGATTCAGAGACTTCAGTAACGGCGCCGCTCAGTGAACACTCGGATTTCAACTAAAAGAAATTTTCAGGCTTTTAAGATAAAGGTATGGGCGGTTTGTTAAATTTCACTGAAAAGCATTTTGAAACTTACTTTTGATAGAGGCTCTACATTTCAACTGAAGTACAGAATGACAAAAGATGTGACGGCAGTGATTAAGCTTCCTTGCTTCAAGCACGCTGTGTGAGAGTTTCCTTAGAACATTTGTAATGACTGGGTACAAGACGTGATGTTATCAGAGTTGAACGTTATAGTGCAACACAGCTTAACAATTTTAACGTATAAGTTATTCGTAACAGATCATATGATAAAGTTTTCAGACTGTAAAAATTGCGTTACTGTCCTCACTGGAATTTTTCCCAGACATCAGCAGTCGTTTACTCATAAGCTTCCAGACTAACAAATACATCTGAATTTTACGACCTCCGTTCGGGGAAAGCTATATATGCTATTAGTGGCAGCAATATGCCACATACACCCGTCGCCTATCACCACTGTACGTCTTCGAGAGGATGCACGTTACCGGAAGACTGTTAAGCTACGAAAAAACTGTCTGAGGAACCATTGTTCCTGATGTCTTGCTTTTGACAAAAGTTTACATCAGGCCAGCTCAATGGAACACCAGTTTTGGTAATTTTTAGGAAAATCAGAAGGGTGATTCTGGATCAAAACGCTACCAGTGGCGATGTACTGCTGTCACTGAACGTGAGTCATCAGCAGATCAAACTGAATTAATATCTATGCCCACTCCAAAGTTCACGTTATCTCACAACCTAAACAAGTTGTCGTAAAGTTTACGGACCCATACAGACCGACAAACTTTGCAAATCACACACATGAATACCCTCTGACTGAAGTATTCGGATACGAAGATTTAACCCCAAAACTCGACAAAAATTCCTTTAAATCCGCGACTTCATTTGTCGTGAGATTTGGGCATAAATTTTAGCCGACCTTCATCATTGAGGTCATCCACCTGCTTCAAAACTCAGCCTGACTTGATAAAGATTTTACGTCAAAAGCGAGACGTTGCCCTGCTTTGACTATTTAGTTATTACCCGACGGAATCTGTGAATAGGAGACTAACAAACGTTACGGATACTCCACATTTTTGTTCCAGCTGTTGGAGTGGCTTCTCTAAATTCTAGGGAGTTTTGAATGAGGCAAGCTTAGGGACGTCCAGTATGTTTTAGCTGATTCAAATGTAAACGAGAATTCTTACTTAGACTTCCTTATTCCCACATCAGGGTCATCTTCTCATGGGCTTCCATGGTTCGGCTCTGTGAGTAATCCAACATGCTTTTGGTTTCTGAGCAAGAATAATTTCCATTAGACACAAACACCAGCTAAAACTATTCTCTTCTAACTAATCGTTGCGACCATGATCGGTTACGAAGAGGCTTTAATTACAGGCTAGCAGCACTAACTAGCATCTTTGATCAGGCATATAATTCTTCATACTCTTAAAATTTACCTAACGACAAACATGCCAGCAGCGATCTCCGTTCCCCTATAGGTGATTTATCTCTAGGTCGTTGCGTTTGTTTCACTTGGATTGGTGCACAAATCCGCGAGTGCCTCCATGCCTCACTGATCTCGGCAGACATTTTGTCATGCAATCAACCGTTATTCCAACCAACCATTCATTCACTCATCCATTCAGGCGTATTGTCACTGGAAGTCCCAGTAGGTGGATGCAGAAAATTGCCGTCAACTTCATTGAACTGCATGACATTTTAGGAGAGCGGCTGGTATAATCTGAAGTAGCACTTCTAATCGCATAGGGGATGTACTGGGTGAAACGATTCGGAGGTTGTTTCATTACAAACAAATGAAGAGAGTACTTGTTAGAATGCGTAGCCATGTATACCCACAATATGTATTGCAGATAAGCCAAGCTTCAAACTTATTTCATCGGCAGTGGTAGTGTGTTTCGCTAAATACTTGGTACAATATCCACACAATATATGAAGCATCTTCTAAGAGCATTCAGTTTTTCAACAAGATCATTTATTGTCACAGATGAAATATTATCCCAACCTAGCAGCAGTAATCCTGCTATCGAGTTCTTTTACCAGCACTTTGTTACCCATTTCTGAACATTCTTTTGAAGTTGTGGTACTTGCTTAACTGCTTTCTGTTAGCTATCCTTGCCGACGCTACTTTCTCACAGGAAGGCATTCCACTGTATGGTGGAATAATATCAGTTCTACGAACAATCATCGCCTACGAAGGCGTCTAATACGAAACTTGTTCCGTACACAACGCAACCTATTCAAAATCCGGGTTGATGAATATCATACTTACTAGCTAAATCGGTCATCCAGGCTACTCCAAATCGGAAACAACCGAGAATGTACTGCATACCATAATTCAAAATTCTAAGTCGATAGAGCGCCGCATTACTGATCAGTGAGCAAAGTATTCGAGGGAGATCAATCCATAAATGAAGATAGCATGCCTGTTTCCTAAGGAATGGTTCGTCATCATCGTCATCGACAACACAACACCATTTTCCAACCACCTACGCTTCGCTGCAGTACAACGATCAGTTAATTGAGCGTCTTATGGTGAAGACATTGAAATGGTGGTTGGGAAGTGGACCGGATTTCTGGTCTCTCAAAATTCTTCTAAGAAGCCCACACTTACAGGTACTAATTCAGAGAATCTATATAGAAACTGACATTAAGAACGTCTTTGACGCGTTTAATGCTTATATATTACGGGATCAACAACTATCCACAAGGTGAATCATTTGAACTCCATCCTGCAAGGCAAATCGCAACAATAGCACCCAGACTTTTTCGTATTTTTTTCATGCTTCTTTGCCAGGCCAAAGATTGGTCATGATTCTACTTGCGCCACTCTGAACCTGTCACAAAATACAGCACTCTCGTCAGCAAAAGGTGATTCAGATTGCGTTGTGCATGGCTTAGCCACCACAGCGATTGGTGCCGGACACATTCACAGACTAAATTCCCTGTTGCAGAAACGATCACGTTGCGGATTCGTCAGCACCACGCTACACGAATTATGCTTTACAGACAGTAGTTGTTGCCGAACTGAAGTCGTTTAAGCTTGGCTGCTCGCAGTGTACACGTCCTACAAACGGACCGTAAAGCAGAGAGATACAGAGGTCCCTTGAAATTTAGAGGTGCTCCACTTTGTCGACAGACGTAGCCTAACTTAGCGAACGGGATCCGAATCACGGGAATTCGTGCACTTACCTTAGCTGTTACATTGAAATATGAATGTGTGCGACTTCCACAGTCTGGAATTTATTGCTCTGAACTGAGGGGTTGATTCAATAATTGCATATCTGGCAGGTTGACCTTAAAATTTGTAAGTGCGAAACGTGCGAGAAACATTGAGGTGAGGGTTTTCTCAGCTCGTCCAAACGCCCATGGGCCTGCTTCGTTTCGAAGGCAAGGACCATGTCGTTTGCATACTTCAGTTGTACAAGGATTTCATCGTCAGTTTTTCGAATACCAGTGTTTTTTAAGACCTTCCAGCGCTGGTGTCATTAACTCATCGATCACAAAATTGAGTGGGAATGTAGTACACATGCTTGCCGCATGTCACATTGGGTACGGGATGTTTTGGAGAGCTTCCAACATACTTCCACATGCCATGTATTCTGAAAATGCAATGAGTCTAATATACTGAAAAATTTCCGAGGCGATACTGGTCGCGCAAGCTTATTATGGAGAACAAACTGGTCAACTGAGTCAAATATGTATTGGAAAGTTAGAATTTCGGGTCGGTTTTATGTATGGTGTCCATATAGCGTGTGAAACATCGATAAATAGAACCCTCTCCAGATCGGAACCCCTTAGTTGCTCTCAGGTCAATGCTTCTGGGGCCGTTAAAGCCTAGCTACAACTTGAATCAATCGGATACCTGTATGATTATCACTGTCATTACCAGGTCATGTTTTGAAGGCCAGTAGGATTTCCTACTGTTCTCAGTTGTGTGGAAGTTTTTTTCCCAGATGAAGGTAAATTTTTCAGAGAACCTCTGACTAGGGACTTCACTTGCACCATTGAACAATGTGTGCGGGAGGTCATTAGATGCAGAACCTCGGAGGTGCTTGAGGGAACACATACAAACATAGGCCTCCGAGACATTACTTATTTCAGGTTCATCTTCATGTGCTCCATTGCATGTAGACTATCAGAGCGAGCGGCAGTAGTTGGTCTTGCGAATTGTCACTCAAACTGTTTGGCATAGTGATCGGGGGGTTCTTCCTTAATGAAGATCGACACGCCTTGTCACGTCTAGTCCTTGGCGGTTTCGCTCATCACTGAATTTCGGGAACCGGTGGCATGGATCAACAGAAGTGACCTGCCGGTGTACCACTCAGTCTGCGCCCATTCCACTTCCTTAAACTCCCGTGTCCACCAATCTTCACATTTGGCGTGCACGCTAAGCTTCACTTGAATTTTAGTAGACCGTTTGGATGAATTATGATCGAGACTCACAGGGGCATTTCTCGGAGCAGCACCACTATTCTGTTTGGTATCCAGTGTTTCAGCAAGCCAGGTACACCATGCCACAGGCGTGATCCCCGGCGGCCTTCTTCCTATTGCGAATAAGCTTTTGACGTGTAGCATTTAGAAGGGAGTTTAGGAGATGCAACTGATAAATTCGTCTATTTTCGGGATCTGGCAGCAGCCGAATGCGTTATTCGCCCTTTCCATTGCCCTAAAACTGAAGAAAGCAGTGACTCCTGAGGAGTGCATGGTTAGATTCCCCACGTGTTTTGGAAAGAGCTGCGGCCAGTCATTGACTAGCGCCACCGGTAACTGATGGCAATGTGATTAATTGGGGTATGTGGTTCGCGTGCTGTTGAAAGATATCACGTGGCGAGAAGATATGCTCATTTTGGATTTTAATGCTGTATGTAGACAGTCTGTGTTGATCATACAGTTAAAGCGGCTGTCCTCAAATAACGAATCCAATCCATGTCGATCACCCAGTTGACTCTCAGAGGCACTAAGCCTATCCACTCTTAAATTCAAATCTTTGGGAACCAAAACGTTACTTAGGCTTTTAGCCTACCCTTGCAGGGCACTCATGGTGTTACGAAACTTGTCTTTGATAATATTAGGACTACGGCCGGCTAGGGTGTGGACACCGTGATAAAAATTCAGCGATCAACTTTCCGCTTGTGAGGCTGCTTCACACACTTTTACAAACGAACAACGCAGAGTAGGTCTTCAGCGGGTATTCACTCAAGCACAGTTGTTTTAGGACGATGCCGACAACTGCATACCCTCCAACAACAGACTCTGGATCGCCACAGGTTCGCACTCGAAGAGTGCTAAGGTAACCGACTCAGCTATTGTGCTTGCATTTGTATTCCTGTTTCTGAGTTGCAGTATACATCAGTGTCAAGCAGTTTCAGTGCGGAAGCAGGAGCAAATCGTTGTTATTCTTACTTCAGAGTAAACACTAAAAACAGTCAGACAGATTAAGCGTTGATGCTTCAAGGTTGATTTCGAGGTGCTTAGGGCTGTTGGCGCCGATAGCCTGGAGCTGTTGCTGCTGGGTTCAATGCAAGACGAACAGGGTTGTCAGTCTTCATGGGTGGACCCACAGAGACAGCCCTATTTATCGATGGAGGAGGCTAAGGAAAAGCCATGTAAAAAATGAAAGGCGTCAGCGGTAGTCCGCTTTTAATCACCCGCCAGCCGCTATGCAGCAAGCACGCCGACTCAGCTGATGAAACCATGCAACGGACGATGCGGAATACCATTTTCACTTGTGGCAATCATGGTTGCACGCGGAATGAGATTTTGCCAGGAGGCTCAAACCTAGACTGGAGAACGGTTATGGTCCCCAACCAAAGTCTACGGTTCACAACTAAAGGCTGAAAGGCGAGTATGCGGAAAGCCATTTCGGGAGCACTTACATGTTCGTCAACCTGGACTAGCAATTTGCAAAGCACGCACGATTTCGCAAATAAATGAAAGACAACCTAGTCAATCAGGCTGGAAATTTCACAAAGCCTCTATAGAAATGGTAACGTAAATGTTAAGTTATAAGACCGAAACAAACGTGCTCCGTTGTCACAAGCAACCCAAAATAGTTGGGCAGGGTATTCTGAGTTCCGTCGTTGCCCACATTTCCGCCTACCAAAATATACCAGGGTGTAACCACCTGTAACATATTGAGACAAATTTTGGGTGATTCCATCAACGCTGGTCCCACCTCTGCGTCTGGTGAGGACCACAGTGGTGTTGTCTGATGAATTCGCTCGCGTCCAGGAAAGGTTACAGGGCTTAAAATAGCAACATTTTTGTTTATTCTGTCAACATACTGGTAAAGTTGCAGAGGCAGGGGAAAAGCTTGCCTCTAAGATTATTAATATTTACTGGATTAGGAGGTTTTTGGATGATCAGCGCACAAGTGAAAGCTTCACTTCTTCATGACAGAGTGGTGTATGGAAGCACACAACAACAATTTAACATAAAGCAACACATGGGATTGCTGTAACTGCTCTACTCACAATAAAAACGCTGATGCTAGCTTAGTGTGTATTAATTGAACATCACTTAAACATTAATTAATTAATTAATTAATTAATTAATTATTGTGTAACATTAATTGAAATTACATGAGCATGCAAAATCATTGTCCTGATTCGAGACACTGTGAAGCCCGGTAGGTGCTTGCATTTCACTGATCACAGGCGTTTATTCCAAGAGGAATAAAGAGCTTCCTAAGCCATGTATTAACGAATTTCTTTCATTCTCAGATGATGTAAGTATAGTTGGAGCTGTTGCCGTTTTGATTCTGGCCACATGTTTCACATGATGTCCGCTCCTTGAAGTAATTACCATTGTCCCAGTAAACAAGAACAAACGAACGTCATAAGCGACAGAATCATATTGATTTCAAACCAGTTTATCCTGAAAGTGAGCATACTTGGCGAAGTTGAACTAACGTTTTTTACGATGCACCGAGCCACATTGAACATCTAAAAATATTACTAGAATAGAACACAAATTCATCAACCATAATATCAAGCGCAGAATGGAACACAATTATGGAGGATCAGCAAGTACGCATTTCGTACTTTACCGGCATTGTGGTTGTAAGTCTCTCATTTGTTTAGCGGCAAGACTGCTAAATATTCCACATTCGTGTACAATCTCCGCGTTGAAACATTGAACTTTTCATTTAATATGTGACCAGCATTGTTAGATACTTGCCAACCTGCACTCAGCTCATTTTATTGCTGGCAAGGAGCGAAAAGTGCTAAACAGACCCATTAGCCAGATGTAAAGAAAGCACATTGTCGCAACCTCTCCATCCGTCGATTAGGAGTGAGTGAAAAACAAATTACTACCTGAGTGAACAAGGATTGGTTTGGTTCGGTTCGACGGACATTATCAAGTACGCAAAAGGACCTCCTTTCTTCGCCTAGAATTCCTTTCCAATTTGTTCTCACCCAATTCAACCACTTCAAATGTTGTCGAGACCGTCTTCAAATTTGTCCTTTAATCGAGGATTAGGAATGGAAAAGTTTCACTCAAACATTTACGTGCATTTTTAAGTGGAATCGGTATTGTTATTTTAACATCACTCCCAATGGTTCGGTCATGGGCTGAAAATTTCAGAGTAAACCTCCTTGATCTACATTGATTTTAGCTCTGACTGTCAAAGACAGATGTAAGTTTAATGTATGAATGAAGAACATATTGCATCCGGTTCATTTACAAGTCAATTTTTATGTGCAACGAAGAAAGTGGAACTTATTTACTTTATGTGGACAGCTTTAGTTTCACTCTTTTGCACATGTTTAGCAGGGTTCTCGGGTTGAAAACTAGTCACAGAAACAATGAACTTGTTACCATGGGACTGAATGACGATTATTCGTCGCCAATTTTCATGAAATCCACCTCTGGCTCAGAAGGCTGTTATTTCTTCCAAAATTGCGGATCCCACTGTTAGTATTATGGACTTTCGGAAGATTAATAATTTGGGCTCTGCTCTGAATGGAAGAAATGTCGGTATATCAACATGTATGCTTTCATACTGACACTACATCAGTGCATTTTCTTCACTGGCCTCATCAGGAGCCCTTGTAAAATCTGAAGTAGTCACAATTTGGAGAGAGCAGCCTGATCCTTCCATCAAGCGTCGTTTATTTGCTATCAACCGTTAAAAATTTGATTGTGTTTGACGGTACATCCACAACCAAAGGCCATTGTAAGTTATGTTACTAATAAAAATAATCTATATCTACATAAATCATACGGACTCAGAAATACACATCTTCACAACACGAATACATACATGTGCTTTTCTCTGCAATTAGCTGTCAACTTGCTGACATACCATGGATTTCTATCTTGGTACAAAGAAGAAAGGGGATCAGCACAGCACCGATAGGAATCCATGGTATCACACTGCCACTCATAACTATTCCACTAATTCAACAACGTTGCAGCATTGATGTGCGAGCCGCTTCCTGCAGACGAACCGCTCTCGTTATACCCAGACTCTTGTAGGAATTGGCTTGGGACTACACAAGTTCATTCTCATATAAAGGTTTGTGGACTCAGTGGACTGTGTTGATTTAACAGTGAAAATGCTGAGAACAGGATAGGAGTTTGTTTGCAGAAATCAAGAGTCACAAATAATCGCTTTAGAGGTCACCGGAGCAACTCTTTCAAAGGACTTGAATTTTTTCACCTTGGTAAAAGTGGCGTAAAATGACGTCTACCAAACGAACTTGGTTTCTATCAGGAAGCAGATTCAAATAACTTTCATATTTTACCGCCTGACACATCCATCCGGCATAAAGTGCTAATGGTACATGAATCCTTTTTTAACTTTGCCTGCTGCGTTGTAAAACCGTCCGTTGTGTATATAACAATCAAATAGCGTTTTTCTCGATTTTACTACCGTTTTAGTTTATTGGTTCTCTCAATCTTGACGTTGTCTGTTGCTCCTAACAAATTCGTCCATAACCCACCTACGTACAGAACTTCATCGGGCGAACTTGATAATTATTATTGATCCCATCTGAAGAAGAAAAAACGGGGTATGTCAAACTACCAAAGACAGTTTTCTCGGTGACCATCGTTTCTGAATTCGATGCTCATACACCAAATGTCCTCCAACAAACTCTATAATTAACAGAGTTATCCCGGTTAACTGACAACTTTAGGAATGGTGTGCGATGAGAAGATGAATAAAATATTGAGCATTGTAGGATCAGAAATAAATTTTCCAAACAACTGATGTCCCTGTTTTTAATGTCTGAACAATCTAAGGTACTCATTGCCAGTTTAATCGACGTTTGTTTTGCAATGCCTCACCGCATTGGGTCCTTGATTCTCCTCTAACTGGGCCAAAAATTACTGCTTTGAAGACACTTTATTGGTTATCCGAAAATGAATCTTGCTCATTCCTACAATGAGAGTTATGCTCGCTGAAGCGTTAAACTCTTCTCTGTGGTCACAGTTTGTTTTTACGAACAGTTATTGAAAACGGTGCATGTTCTGATGGCTTTCAGATATATTTTTAATGGTAACAGTTTTCCTTGTAGAACGTCCAGTTCTTTATATTATTCTATTAATTCGGCCTGCCAAAAATAGACTCACTTAGGTCACTATCCTTATACAGTACGGGTAAAAGTGAAAATTTATCAGAGCAAGTATAATTGTTCACTATCCGGTATGATCGCTTGACAAATGACGCAGGTTTTCCTGAAGTAAATATGTTTGGAAAAATTCGGATACCATGTAAGTATATTTTGAACAAGCAGTAGTTTAGTTATTTCACGTTGTCCGCTCGTTGTACGTTGATTTTCCACTTTGTACATGTACAGCCTAAAGAGGAATTACCGCAGTCTTTTTTTTACCCTTCATGAACGTATTCTGATTTAAGGTAATAATTTTTTTTTACCCTCATGAACGTATTCTGATTTAAGGTAATAATTTTTCGCGTCAGTGCCCGATCCACCCACAGTTTATGAATAGTCGGTACAACAATAAACCGTCAGCCAAAGACTACATGGATTCATTCATGGTTCATTTCAAAATTAAGCTGCCTTCTACGAAATATGGAAAATAACTACTCAAGCCAATAAGGTAAAAGTCAGTAGAAGCCACCCTAAAAACCTTTCGTCGCTAGAACAACTGTTTATATATGTCATGCTTTTCCCACCTCTGAACGCTTTCCTTCTCCCATTCGAAGATACATTCTGCATGTTTTTGTCATACTTTAGTGTACACGTACTGCCTACACAATGCTGCGACTGGTAATCCAGAGGAGTGACGCACATTCTACTAGTCAACAAAATATACCGTCGTAAATAATTAACAAGAGTAGGATATTTCGCGCTTGTTTGCTTTGTTTTGACAGCCTTTTGGTACACGTTTGACCACTGTACACAGCGGGTAGACATGAAGGGAGTATGGATGTTTTCAGCTTGCGTGACTCATCGCTCAACGCAAGATGGCTTTGAAGGGGGCACATGTCGATTCTATCACCCTGGCGAAATGATTAATGTACGTTGAGTACTGACAATTTGTCCTCACTGTCCAATGTTTATTTTTCACGCCTTCATGATAACAGATAATGTGTACCGTCCGCCAAAACGCAGCTGTACCCCTTGTGTTGTTTAATGAACTACACACATCAACGGTAAAATGACTACCAGTGACAAAGCAGCCTGGGCGGAACCACATGGTTGAGTGAATTATGCACTTATCCGAAGTGGGCGATTATTTCATCCCAAATCACAAAGCATATGACTCAGATTTAGAACAACGCAAATGCTGACGCTCATTGATTTCTCTCCTGCGTTGAACGTACTAACAAATCTCCTGAGTTATCGTGATCCATGGATGTTCATGTTCAACATTGCGCTAATGAGCTAAAGAGATATACCTGCTTTAGTAACGTTTCTATGGTTCTAAACGTTCGCACTGTTTGGCGATTGGTATTTCTGGCAGAAAACAAGGGAGCATTCAGTTTTGTAATCCGAAACAGCTGGCTTTTTCGGGAAAGCTTGGAAAACAGTCGTTAGATTTATTACTGGGCAACGTTTCGCTTTTGACCCGAATTCTCCGTCAGGCCTATTCCTAGGTTACGGGTTTTGATCGAGATTTGAGACAGAAGGAGAACCAATCAGGTGACTCAGTCTAAATCAGTGCTAGATGTATGCTAATGGATTTTGTTTGTTAGGGTGTCAGCAAGTGTTAGGGTCGATGTGGAACCTACATGGCTTTTCCTCACACTGATATAAAGTAGCAACGAAAAACACACCAACTTATTGGATTTGTCGCTAACAGAAATGATTCAACAAAATTTCTATCAGGGGAGAAGGCTCATCCGATGACTCAGCGCAATGTCCGCTTTCTCCAATTAATGATGTTATTAAAGTACCCCAACATCTATAATGTGTTCACATTTTAGCCGAATGTTCCGTAATGAAAAAATCCCTTTAGTACTGTCACCCGAATATTTCCTGTGTTGACGGGTGGTTATGACTTTGATAGCTCGCTGTTTCATGACTTCCAGTATCCAAAGTTTTCCACGCTACCTTCTTTTACCGGGTATCCAGTTTGAACTAATTTTTACCTACGCATGCAATGGTTCCCATGGGCTGTCCGGCCTCGAAAGATGGCGATGCTTACCATCAGCCTGTTCGGTCACTTAAAGACAAACCAAATGAAAATGTTTATCTCTTCTGTTGCTTTCAGTATAACCTTGACAAGCTATAAACAACATAATAACTGAGCCAAATATAAGCACGCAAACAAAGTTTCGCTACCTCTGGCTACGAACATGGCTTCAACTCTCTGCTACCGTGGGAAGCTCTCGTGAAACATCCAGCTTAAGCTGACCGTCCGAAAGCTGGGTTGTATGACAAGTTGTAAAACGTGTGCACGCGCGCCCTATTGCACTTGGCATTCAGGGTTCGTGATGTTTGTCCATTGTGCACCACGTGGGATGGGAGGACTGACTGAAGGTAACTAATGAACGCATATGATCTTATTCACCATCAATTCGCAAATAAAAAAGGGCCTTTTTGAAGCCATACTGTGGTGTGGGTATTTTCACAGAATGCTGTCTAGGCATCAGGTTTTTTTATAACATATATGTACCCCTATATGTGATCTGTATGTATATACACATATACCTGACTGAGTACCTATTTTGAACAGTTTTCTGCGGTGTCGTATGTATGCATAGAGGTTTTGGCTTTTTCTTGAATGAAACGTGGGCCAGGAGATATTATCTACCAGTGTTTATGTGAAGAGATACCAGCCAGATTATATTTACGCATTCATGTAGCACTGCATGTACCTATACCGAATATAGAGGTACGACAATAAGATACACTCATTCCTTTAAATGTGGTAGAAGCTATCAGCTATTTTGAATACCTTTGTAGCCAGTGAACTAGAAGGCAACCGGAAGCTCTGTGCCCCTCAAATATAACTCCTCTACCGACAATGATCGAATGAGAATCAGAATTTCATGGCCGATGAGTATCTAATTTGTTTCAAACATCCATTACCACCTGTCAGTGGTGAAGTCTATCAGACATCTTGTAGGTGGTAGAAATTCGCTACTTGTTCTAAACAACTATTTCCCCCAAGAAATATTTTATACACTAAAAATTCGGTGTTGTACTTCTGGCTGTGCTAACCAGCTTACTTAAAATTCAGAAGTTTTTCTATGATAAATAAGGTTATTGCCGCTTTCTAGTGATCAATGTGTGTCCCAAGACCTTTATTCTTATAGGCTCTAATTATCCCTTTACAGACTTACGACACCAGGCTACACCAACAGTGATTATGAGACAAATGTGGTCAAACACTTGAAGGCGTCTCTGTTCCGCTGCCACAATAGGCTAAGTTTCACCGGCATACAACCAAACAGCCTTCACTGTAACCGGACACTCACGTCCCTTGAGTTTCAGGGATATACCGCTCTGATGTCATTGGTGTCTCAAATCAGCAAACGACACCTGCGCCCTGGAGATTCATGCACTGACCTCATCTGTCACACTAAAATCGGGAGTAATTCAACGTTCAACTTAGGTAAAACGCTCCATAAATTCGGGTGCCTCTCCCTGAATTTTAACTGCTGTATTCAGTGACTGCATATCCAGAAGCATGACTTTGCAATTTTTGCATGCAAAGGGCACGCCCAAGTACCGGATGTCTTTGGTCTTTTCATCCTTCTTCCTGTCTTCCAAGATGAGAAATATCGCCGGCCTATTTCTAATCCTCAGAAGCTATTTGATATTCGGGGTTTTGAAAATCTTCGGCTTATGATCTCGCTCACTAGGAGATTAAATAGGAATTGAGATAGTTCGCATCGTTGACGGACGCCACTTTGTGTACGAAAGCTTTTGGATAGTGCTATTTACGACCTTAAACGCCCAGAGTTCTAAGAATACACGGAAATAATTGTCACATACTTCTGGGAGATTTCTCACTGAGAAAGCGTGTTAAGCAGAGCCGACCGGTCAACCGAGTCGAATGCACCTCGAAAATACGGGAATACTATAATTTTGGTCTAGTTCCATGAATGACTTCGTTCTAGCACCTGACGGTGTGTGAAGATTTGGCCAGTGCAACCCCTACTAGACAGGAATACCGCTAGCTGCTCTCGAGTCGGTGTTTCGTGAGCCACCATAGACAAGTGACTCCAACTGTCTGGTTGTGGCTGCGTCAAGTTGGCTCCTCTATAACCACTGCACTTATCATGGACCCCGTTTTTGAAAATCCGCACTATCATTGATTCTCCTCAGTCTTCAGAGCCAGTAAACCTTTCACTGCTTCTCAACCCCAGTAGCTTAGTTCTGCACAAGATTTATTGAAGATCCCCCGAAAAATGCCATGTGTTTTACGATTCTCTGATGGAGTGATGGATACACTGAATATCTCAGGCATTTTACTTTACGTAGATTTGGTTTTTTATTCATTTGTGGCTCGTTAGGGGTGCTCTCAATAAGCGGAGATTAGACGATACAACTGCCCGGTTATGGCAAGCTTGTTGTACCTCACTTAAGTAGCACTTGGTCTTGCACAGACCTTCCCAATGGGACAGTATTGTATAGGGCCATATATTTCATGTAATCTCACAGACCGGCAAGTCAATTCGCTGAGATTGCCAGAAATTAATAAATGTGGGGATATCACTGGCAAATAAAGTGATATTTTTCGTTGACACTCAATCTACTGCACGGTATTTATCTTCACATTTGGAGACTACGCCTGCCGATATTGATTATCCTTAGCCATTTGGGATTCTTGAACGTCCAATTTTTAGGTCTACCACCTCTTGAAAGCTTCACTTGCCACATACTATTTTGTTGACATATGTTGTTTGCAGCCATTGAATCCCAGAAAATATTTGTGTACTTATTGCACAGACAGGAAAAATGATTAGCGATTGTTTTGTGCAACTCCTACGTGACTGGCGTGACTGGCAAACAAGCGTTCAGTATTTTGCAAAAGTTTGTGAGTGGATATTGATATCCGGTCACTTCAGGAGTTTATCCTTACTAACTGTAGTTTGGGAGGTGAAACCTAAAAGAAGCAAAGAGGTAGGAGTGCGAAATGATTTTCGTGCTTTGAAGCTAAGTTGTTTGGGGTATCGTATATAAGTAATCACAGTTATTTTAATTTGCAGTGAGTTCAGGAGGACTAAAGCTTAGTTTTGGATAATTTCCTTTCAGCTCCAAATAAATTACATTTGTCTAGATACGAACAACGTATGCCAACACCTACTCTGGAAGTACAGGGTTTAGTAAGCACTATTAATCCAATATGTAACGCAGAACCGATCAAAGGGCAAAAATTTACAAAAATTTGTGTCTTCGGTTGTTTTGTTAGACCAAATGTGACCATAAATGATTTTTGGTTGTCGTACGAGAGAAATATAGATAGATAACCATTGTTTACACTGCAGTTTCGATTAGTGGGATTTCTCTCCGTCGACACGTGCCACTGATAACCATTTGTTTTACCCCACAACGTTCTCTGAAAGAGTTGATGATGAAATAAAATAAATGTACATAATATCTTCCTTAATGATGGCTCCCTGCCTATATTTTTGTTTTCTTCATCAAGTGCCAAATTCATGCAATAATATTTAAAGCATCAACTGTAGCTGCATATGTTAAGGTTTCTCCTTCGTGCACACTAATATCCCCAGAACGCTAACGGGGTTCATATACGCGGTAATTTTAAAATAGCTACAAAACCGCTATCATAGGTTCGCCCAGCCTGTTTTCATTCATTTGCCTTCAGAATGCTATTCAATCTTGAAAAAGCACATTCAGCAACAAATTCTCTCAAGCTTTGGTACACAGAAGGACAAAAGTGCGCGCTGTCACTGTGGTACCTCCAAAACTCAGTGAACCAACGAAAGTGTACAAAGAGTCACGGCCTGTTTATTTTGAAGGGAAAATCGTATTAAATTACCGGTTTCCTGAGTGTTGATATTTTGCGTTAGCGACAATTCGAGGCCAAAGTTTTTTTCGGTTTCTGTGAATAGGAGCCAATTGCTATACTGTCAAAATTTACCGTCCGGTAGCCTGTCCAAAAAACAACCCTGGCGATATCAAAACATTTTAACTGTCGACACATTTATTCAGGCTTTCTTAGCCAATAGAGAACATTCCAGTAATTTTTAGAACATATAGACCTAATTCATTTAGCCCTAAATGTAAAAGAAGCTCCACTTGGAACAGTGCACTTGGTGTGATTATCGTGAATTCTGGTTAATTGATTCACATATGCTATCCAGATCAATATAAGGTCTCAGGCAGTTTAAATTTCCTAGCCCATCCGTTTTCTGCGAGAGTGTACCAACTCAATGGAAAGTGACAACAGCAGAGTACATGCAGAGGAATGGATTTGCACGCAGACTAATGAAGAATACTTCCATCATTTGAAAGAAGGCACCCATATCTTGGACAGATTACTAGGATACTAACGAGAAAACAATTTGTTATACCATGATATAAATTATTTCTGAAGGGAAAACTCGAAATTTAATTAGTCAAGTAAAGGATGTATACAAGTCCTGTAGCTAAGCATGCAAAGTTGTGGCGACACCGGAACATATTGTCGTGACACTGATGAAAATCAATTTGAAAATTGATTGTATCTGTTACTGAAAACCGTTCCGCTTTGGCATGATTGATGTTTCGATGTCACGGAACAAACACACTGTTTGAATGTCCAGTAGATAAACTCGCAGCTTACATGACGTTCGAGAGTTAACCGAGTCTTATCATAGCACAACAGTGTACGACGAATTCTTCAGTTCACAGTACTTATCACCCAGAAAACCAAAATAAAGAATTACTACCATACCAGTTTCCAGCATGATGTAGTTGATTTGTAACTTCATGAGGGACATATACATATATATGATTTATATGTAATTTGTATATATGATTTTTATATCCATGTATTGTTCATGTATTTTCTCCATAAGTGTTCAGGTCACGTCAGTGTTGTGGAAATCCAGTGGGTAATTTTTAAGCTGCAACAAATTCCGAATATCTTATCTGAACAATGTGTGTGTGTAAATAATCAGAATAAAAAGAGGGAGACCTACTTAAGCATCTTTAAGTTCCTTGAACACTCGGGTTTCGCAAAACAGAACTTTTCAAACTAGTGTTTGAATAGAGGGGCAATCGATTTTTACCCAAATGAATCAAAATTTGGGTGAAAATGGTCTTCATTCTATTGTTTATCCACCCTCAAACGGAGCTAATCTAAGATAGAATGCCGTAAAGCAGTCATATAACTGTCAAAGTTTCGTTGAAATTATGAAATCCGAGTGATACTCTAGAGACCGGAAACAACGGCACTTTCAATGGCAGCATGAACTTCAAAGACTCACCTAAAGATGGCTGACGAACATTATGAAATCAGACAGGATACACTCTCCTTTGCATATCAACTTGATTTGCATGGGAGAGTTGACTGAATCTCCCGGCAGTGGTATATTTCAAATGAATATGCTACACAAAGGCCATATTATGTGTAAGTTGGCAAGGTTTTCGAGATATTGCAGTGTATTTTCATAACGGAAACTCTTCATAAGGTTGCTGAAAACTCTTCAACAGCTAACGACCAGTTTCGTCATCCTTGAGGCTCACCGAGTTTCTGTCAATGATTTGTTCTACCTGAACTCAAATTTGTCAGATTTAGACAGATACACTTATTCGCATATCAGTTTGGTTTCCACTGGAGACGCTGATGAACCACTTATAATATCATGAATACATATAAATACAGGTGTATATACATGCATATACATATATTGGGTGACATTCACTGCGCTTCATCTACCCCATTTTTTCAAGGGCTACGTAGTTTAGGGTGTCTGGACTTTTGCTTTGAACTTAGTTCCCGTTCAACCAGTTAAATTCTGCACGCACCCACTTGTGGTATTTCCAAAAATATTGCTTGCGTGAAACCTAATTCACGGAAGAATGGACAAGTAATCAAATAGCGTAGCAAAATTACAGGAAAACAGCACAGATAATTTAACATCTGAATATCCGTCAATGCTTATATCTGTACGAACATGTCGGATAAACTTAGGCACTTTTAATGCATGGAAGAGAAGAAGAAGATATTAGAAATAGAGTAATTTTTATATGGGAAGGCGCCACATATTCTTATTAGAATGAGTTTCGAATATAGGTAGAATGTGCCTGATTGATTACCGATTTTAGGAAACTGGTCATATTTAGAATTATCCTCGAGATGTAGCTCCGATCCACCCGGTGTAGCACTTGATACCATTTGGTATAATCACAGACTCGTCACAGCTATTTGGGTTTTGTAACGCAATCTCTCGGGCGCGCCTAATCCTTTCGGCATTTTAGATGATTTTCAATCCGTAAATCCTTGAAGGGCTGTTTTGTGTGACGTCTTCAAGCAAGATATATCTCGATGGACATAAAAAACCGGGTTGTGAGTTGGGCCAGATCGATCGAATATGCAAAAGTTTGGGTTTTCAAATCTCCCCATTCCTCCATTCAAAAACATTTAGTAATCGACAAACACCCAATTGAACTTGTCTGACGATTTTAGTAGTTACACACTTGTAACCGGTAAATGAGAGGAGAAAAACAAGAAAAACCTTATTTAGCCCGAGAAACCGCTGTATCCATGACTTAGTTTGGCAGAATACCGACTGATTTCCGAATTCCACTGATAGTTCCGATTCACACACATTCAAACATGTTTTAGGTTATCCTGTTCACGCAATACAACGTCAAATTCTCCAGTCACCTTGGAACAGCCTTGTTTCATTCATGTTGTTGCCAGCTCGGTCTGATATACCACGTGAGAGAAACCCGTATGCATGACTGTCCAAATATCCCTTGACTGATTATTTATAGCATCGTACACCCCTGCCTATCCCTTGAGTGACTGCTGTCGCTGAATAGATCACCTTCAAAATTGCCACCTCACAGAGGCGGTAGACTTTTGCTCGTATGGAGTTTTAATAATCCGAAGTGGATACTGAACAGCTTGGATCAAAGATTATTTTGAAGCAAAACCTGGTTTAAAATCTTTATTCGAAGAGACCAAATTCGTCTGCAAGCAATCTATGCTATCCTTAAAACTGATTCTCGTAAGCCAATAGAACCTCGTTTGCTACAGAAAGCCAAACTGATTTATTTTATATGATTGTGCGAGCGAGTTCTATTTTTGAGCCAAAAATGAAAACAAACCATATGTGATTGCAGGAAGCTAAGTCTCGGACTTCAAATCGATTACGTAGTCATGTTACGGTTTCTGAGGTTGAATGGATCAAAACATTTCCATATGTCTAATTTCGTACAAATACTTCACACATCATGTAGATACAAACGTGTGTCCTCTACATCAAGTAAAATCTATGCTGAAGTATAGCTAAAGTAATGGTTGTATTGGACAAGAGTGCAATTTTTCAAAAGGAATTCATGTGAATTCATGTGGTTCTTCAGAAAGGATTGACGTACTGCACGGCGTACCGATTCAGAGTAGATGATACTGTCACTTCACAAGCTTAGGCTGGTCGGTATCCACCCGTCTGCAGATTGTGCCTCCTGGGGTTCGACACATAGAACTAAGTCTCCACACAAACAATCTGTGTTTTGAATATTACCCTCACGCATGCCGTTGCATAGACCTTGATTGCCAGCAGCATTGTTTTGGATACCAGCGTAGAATTATGAATTCACATATTTACAAACGCTCCAATAAAAATTTGATCTCGTTTAAACTAAGAGGTCTGGGAAGGAGTTCTTTTTGATAGGCCGTTCCACTTACTTTATCCCAAGGGCAATTGTCACGCAATTTCTCCGGTAAATTCCGCCAATATGAATAGAGTAGGGTGCTGGAAAGAAATGAGATCAAAACTAAACACACAGACAAGCACACACTAACTCGCCAGAAACTGCCCAATTCAATTGCATCTGCCTACTGCGCATCCTAAAATTCATTAGGAATCAGTAATAATGGTGCACAAAATCCCTGGGGACTCAGCCGGCTCTTTTGATGAACTTCAGACAGTTGAAAAATGTTCGAAGGATATGGACTGAGAGACTAATGGGCTGGAACTGTTGAGTATTGACGGAATTGCCGTTTGAAACGACCTTCATAATGAGGTAAGATAATGAAAAATATAATAGATTAACTCTTCCTTTGCTAACAGGAATACAACCTTCTTTATACTAAGCAGACCACTCAGGTATAAAGTGATCTTTACCAGAAATAATTTATGTTAACTTGAGAAGTTATTTATGAGACAAAAGATCTAATATTTTCACTCCCAAAGAGCAACATACGAAGAATTTCAGATTTTTTTGGCGAATTGTCTGCATGTAATAAAAATATTAGGTGCAACTGAAGCCATTTTTTGTCGGAATTGTTTACCTCTTGTCCAACAATGTTTGCCCTTTTATATGGGTACATGGCATTAACTACGATGCCTTCTCCTTAAATCGAAACTTTGAATCATGAAAGGTCGGTATCCGAATCGCATCCACCGTTCGACAGTGGTCAGACCACTGAACACCCACAAGTAACAGTGGTTTGCTTGGAGACAAATGTGGTGCTGCATTCAAACCCTTGTCGATGGTTTACAATCAGAAGGATAAAATTTGCAGGATAACGCGCACAGGCCTATTGCAGTGCACCACCAAGCCTAAACATGGAGACCGTACCGGCATAAACCCTCGGTTTTGCCACCAGTCTAAGATCGAACCTTCTCCAGCACTGCACCCTACAACTGTTTTCTGGGGCCGTCCCTTAATCTCCAAATTGCCCTTTCGGTTACGCGTTCACAGTGATGACATTAAGAGTTGCCACTTGACATCTGAAAAGGAACGATGTCTTTGTTGCACACTCGCAACAGCGGCGCATAACATTTTACATTTTTATTTAATGTGGAATTGAAATGCCCCAACTCCAAGCGGGGGCATTTACCGTTGCCTGTCCATTCTAGCACCCAGTCGTGTAATCTGTGACGTGGTCACTCGTCAATCTCGAAACGTTTTGACAGTCTCAATGCCTTTAAGGTAAAAAATAACCCTGAAATCGCTAGTTACCACCAAGATGTTTGTGCGTAGTTATCAAGTGCCTCAGCTCGCTCACCGTATATTTGACTTGCAGATTCTAAGGTAATCGACGTGTGCTAGAAAATCAAAATGTTAGGAATCCCATACTAGGAAACTCAGCTGTGTGGATGAGCTGGTTAACAACCAAGCTTCACAGCTTTGCTAATTGTCGTCAAACAAGACTTAAACTACACAAATTGATTTAACTATGATGGTAAACAGATGGTAATCCACATCGCGAGATTGTCCGATGGCAAGTTTTGCCGCCTTGCGTTTACTGTGTAAGTAGTTTGGAAATTTTGGCAAATGTTTAAATGGCAAATTTGTGTGTGGACGCTGCTAGACAATGGGTGAAACAAACATGTATTCAGCGGCTTTTGTATTATTGGGGCCACTCTATCAAATCCTCAAGAATAGGCTTAATTTCCGGAGGGCACTTATGGTCAAGCTTAAGTGGTCAGTTGATACAACGTGGATTGTAACTTAGGGAAGACAGCGCGCTGAAGATGTCTCCTCGAATGGAATCGAAACGTTTGCAAATTAATTACCAAGCTCGGCGAACAGATCAACAGCCACCTGATCAATTACCAAACAATACACCCGAGCTACCAATATTCCAACATATACAGAATGATATGATTGATTTTTCAGTATCCATGTCCAATACAGGCCAATATATTTGGAACCGTATTAGAGTGGAGCTCAAAATGTAAGTTTTGTGTGTAGGTCTGGTAAATGTTATGATCAATAAGACCCCCATGTTGTCGACTATGTTCTCCTGTGAATCGCAAATAGGCAATTTTCCGACTCACATATCCGAACTTCATGGTTTGTTTTTAATATAAATGCTAATAATTCGATTTTATTACTGATTAAGTAAAATTAATGGTGACGAACGATCATTTTCGCCAAGACATATCGACAGATATCATGCAGCTTACTTAGACTAGCCCCACCTTCTATCTTTATTCGCCCCCGGCAATGGAATGATCGTCCTGTCAATGCCATTACGCCTGCGTGCGTGTAGAACGCAGGCCATTCATCAGTGTAAACTCTTGCTAGGATTGACGCTGCAGTTCACTGGTTTATAGTGTCAAGTAATGGGACTGAATTCCTCCTGTCAACTCCTGTAGGCTTGTCCAATCCATCCTATAGCCATCGGATAATTCTATTCGGTCATTGAAATTGGAAATTATATTAATACAACTGCAAAAACCTGTGAATCTTTGTAGGCACGGGTGTCTTCATGTATTCACATCCAAATCAGAGTCCTATACAGTACGAATACCACACGACGATACGTAATTGACTAACAGTTTTCTGGGGTGAGCTTCAGAAACAGGCTGTATTAGGTACGAGGGCTTTGCGCTTGAATTGTTCGATCTGAATGATACTATAAGCGTTGCATTGAACCCGACTCTTAGCTTATTCAACCCATTATTTTGAGTGATGATTTTTCATAATTTACTTTGTATTTTTTTACAAGCTGGTACATGTCAAGCACATAAATCACACTTCATCAAGTTAACTGTCAAGTAACAGAAATGTATTGAGTGCCAAAATACCCTTGTAAAGTTTATAAATTCTAATATTGTTTATGAGCGGACAGCACCGATTATCGATTGTACAACAAGACGGAAGGTTCGATAAGATCCTTGCAATTGCCTAACCAGCACAAAGTTAATGGAAATTATAGTGTAACTCAATATACCCGATAAACCCCCCTCATTTTTTTCCATTAGATCGCCCTTGATCGTGAAACCGTCGTCGGTGTCACCCTTGTCGTGCTGGTGTCCGACTCTACTATGCCGCCGAAGTTTACAGCCACTACAACCGTATCTATTGAAGTTATTGATGAAAATGACAATGCGCCGGTATTTGTGAATCCTCCAGCCGAATCCTCTGACAGAGTAAAAGTGAAACCATTCACGGTGATGGAGAATGCTCCAAGATTTACACGCTTGAGTGAAAAGTTGGAAGCACGGGATCCAGATCAGGTGAGCTTCCGGTGTAGTAATCCGCTGTGCCAACCGAACCGCCCACTGACAAATATACTCTCATAATTTCTCAGTTTCGGCACTCACTCTTTAGTAATTTCTGGTCAGTTTTCACCCGTGTGTCCAAATTAAACGGGACAACTCGTGAGTACATTCCTCAAAACAACAAAGTGTGCCTTACCGAATATGTGCCTAACGTCCATTGGTAGAGGACTCCGGTTTAACAGCCACCTTGTCCGTTTTTCCTCGAAAGAAGAAACCTTTGAAGCGCTTTTTGGGTTTTGTGTGCCGAATTAACGACTATAAACAAAGCACCACATCTGTTACGATACATTTGTACGAAACCTCATCAGTACGATAATTGTAGCGTCTGTTTGCTTTACTAAGGAGGATGAACAACTCTCATTACCCACCTTTTTCGATGTATCTCATTGTCTCATTTTGTACTGCCTTGCAGTGACGTAAACGCTAGTAGTTTTAGTGAAATCTAACGCCACACGGGGATCGTAAATACTGTGCACAGTGAGGTAAAGGATATGGCCGAACTAACTGCATTCCCAAGGTACCTCTACAAGAGGTTGAGCACCACTAAAGGTGTGTTAGGTGATATCATAAAGTAGAGTCCTTTGAAAACTAAGCGAAAGTTTGAACGGAAAAGTCAAAGAAAATGAATTGATATCAAATTCGACTTCGGATTTTTTGGTAGCATAGAATTAGTTTATCTTTAGCCAGAACACTCGATAATCAAAGTAGTGGAGTACCCTTAAATTGTGTGTGCCTCGGGCAACGCCGATATATGATGCTCAGGGGATAAAATAGAGTCCCCAGTCGAGTCAAGTTTGACAACTGATCGAATGAGGTTCCGCTAATTTGAGGGCGCCAGACTTCATACCGCCACCGAGTGTTACACATGAACAGCGTACACAATCCAGTTGTCACTTGAGAAGTTTGTCGTGCAACCCAAAAATGCAAATTGGTTCGAATATTCAAGAACGTGCACAAGATTCAAGAACAAAGAATGCAGTTGAGCAGATATATTTGAAAACAGCAAGTTGTACACCAGCTGACGCACTGATTGGTAAAAATGACCTTGAAGGATTTTCAGAGTGAAGTATCATTTTGCTTTCCTAACAACGTATGACGGCTGGACATCTGGTTTTATACCGAAAACTCTGGCATTCGATAACAGTATGGTCACACTTGTAAATATAGTGGTCATCTGTAGTTACAGTGTCCCCAAACAAAGTAAACAGCCAGATACATGGTAGGTTTGGAAACGTTAAAGAAGCCTTCACGATGGCTCTCCATTCTTGAGATATTGGATGTAAAATTTTCCCCCGGACCTTCTAAACTACCCTCAAGTTCCCTGGGCCAGCTATGGCTACACCTTTGTTCGAACTCTTTCAACAACTGGAGGATGAAGAACAACCTTAAAGAGAGTGGAAGACTCTTGTGTTCAAGAGTGAGAGCTATTGATCAATTACCGTGAATGATGACAGAATGGGTGATTGTCAGTATGTCAGCACTTCAAAAACACGCATAACTGGGCCACAGTATTACCGCTAAAATGCAATATTCATGCCCAACACACCATCTCCTTGCCTGAGAAAAGAGTTTGCAAATAAAGACAGTCATGATTACTTAAATCTAGCACACACCTTTGGCAAAGTGCCTGGGAATATTATGCTGGTCTAGATCCAGTTTATGGAATCAGGGGAAACCTTTTCGCATTCGGGATCTCCTGTTTGGAAGGACTTTAGAAACGAAGTTGTGGCTATGAGCTGGGAGCCTCAAGGCCGTCTTCGTTATTCGAAACCTTGTCCAGAGAACCACACAGTTTGTGCGTCTTGCCAGCTATATGCAGGTTATTTTAAATCATGCACATGGATTACTACGGGTGATGACGTAAGTGCAATCCAGTGTTACATGATTTGGGGGCTTAACTTGCTCGGTGGAGTTATCCGGCAGGCTAGAAATAGGCCTCCTTTGTTTCTAATAGGTACACAGAAATAAAAACAATAACGGCTGGTCGGCGAGGTTTTGATTCTGCTGCCCCTTCGTTGGAGGTTCAGTGAGAAAATCAAAATTAACCAATTTCAATTTCACCCGACTGAGAGTGGTTTGGAACAGGTGAGCGTTGAAGTTATCTCAGGAATGTGGATGACCCTCCGTATCCAATCTATTTAACACTCCTTCGTTGGTTGGTCAGTAGATTCTGAAATATTACCAGTCAACTCACCATTTCATCATCATCTCAGAAATTTATACAAAGTTTGAACCTGATGGTGTATACTTTTAGACTATCATTTTGCGGATCAGTTTGCCTTAAGACACTTTAGAGCTTCAGTATGCTTCACTTCTTCAGCTCAAGTCACATGATCTGTTCGGGACTGGATCTCCGAATGGCAACCATAAGAACCTCCTCAAGCCCAGGGCCCTGATAGAACCTTCCCAAAACAGAAATAGCCTAAAAGCCAACGTGCGCCTTTCAAATGAGAATTTTTCCCCAAGAATCCGTCTAATACTGCTTCATATGATATAACCTGAATAGCTTAGGGATGGTTACAGTTAGCATGACCAGCCTCAAGGCATTCCTATTGCTAATAATCAACTCATCACCGAAAGGTGTTTGATCAGGCGGCCCTCGTGACAGTTCCCATAAACAGTGGTGAGCTGCGCACTAGAAAGTAACCGCAATTAGGACAAAATGGACTCTCATAATTGTGAATGAAACCTACGTTGGACGTCCCGAATTCATCGCTTTTTCCGTCGTCCAACTTTTTGGCTTCAGTGATACCGCCGATGTTTGTTTACGGCCAACATCACGTAGGTAGAAAGTAAACTGAAATAGGTAATGGACCAGATATTTAGCTCAGGATGAATAATACACTGAGCCGGGCATTCCTTTCTACCATAAGTTTACTTTCCATCTGTCGGAAACTGTTCTCTATGCTATTCCCGTTCTTCTCCTGGAACTGGTTCCAGCCTTGAATAACACCAGTTGTTTCGATCTAATTCGTTTCACTCAACCCAAAGTCAAGCGAGCATCCTCTGTGAAAATATCTAAGCTATCCATATTTGTTTATGGGCCAGAATTTTGCGCGATTTTCATCCAATTTCTAGGGTCTGGTTCTCACAACTTTATTTATATTGATTTCGTTGTGTGTCTTGATCGTTAGGCTTTATGTATACGCCATCTAGTCTTTGTAATTTGCACAGATTTTACCCTCTGGACTCCTATTTCGGTGACATACTGCACAGTGTACAATTACTGTGGCACGTATGCGTCATGTGGCCGGTGATTGCTGTCAAATTGCCGCCTTTGGTCCTGACAATAAGGGTTCCTGTCTAGCACTTCACAGGTCTAAATAAATGATTGAGAAAAATCTCTTGTGTTCAGCCGGTTCAACGTTACAATTTACTCCATCAAGTCTCCCATGAACGTAAATTTCCGCAACTGTCGACCAAGGGAAGCATAACCAAGAAAAATATAGGGAAACACGAGAAGCAGCCCGCCTTTTCGTGACTCATCGGTGTGAAGCAAAGAAGGCGCGTTTATCAGGATTGGACTGCACACCGTTGGCTGATTTTCCTCGTCGGTTAGCATTTTCGTGCACGTTTTCCTCCACCTAGAGGTAACAATGGAAAGCGCGGCTTGAATTAATTTGTACACTTCCTTTTAGTTCGCCCCGTACGGTAGCCGTTCGTGATTAAACTGCCGATTGAGATTTACTAACTGGTGGTCTGCTGAGGAAATCCTCTACGTTCATCAGTCGCTGAAATGAAGTATACCCACTATGGTTTCAGGATATGTGGATGGAAGGAAATAGCTAAAACACGTTTGCAAGAGGATAGGGCCTCTGAAAAATTAGTTCATATACATATGTCTTAGGCTAGTACATCGAGCCCATATCACGTTGATCTTATCGATATCACCAGGACTATATTTGTCACCTGCAAGCATTTCCGGTGTTGAGGGCAAGGAACTTGGTGACTGTTGGTGTCCTTCATCAGGTTTTCTACAGTAACTGCTTTTAGATTACAGCCGCTTGCTGTCCCGTTGGTATGGATCATCTAGACTGGTTGGATCATCTATGAGGGAGAATCCAGTCTTCTTCTTCCGTTTCCATCCGCGGTGTATATTCGAATGATTGTTTGCTTCAAGTTATCAGTTATCCGGATTTTTTATTTTATGTTTCTTCGCAGTTGGATTGCGTTTCTATGTATTTAGAAGGCAACCTTTGTATGAATTTAATAGGCGAAATCCATTCTTCTGACTGCATGAGCGCTCCGCTTTATGTACAAACGGATAAAACCCTACTGTGGAATTGATGACATATGTGCCTTTTAGAACAACTTTTCTGCATCACAAAGGATCATGGATAGTCCTGGATTGTGAATGTCCCTAAGATTCTAAACCAGCTGATTGTTACCATGGTTATCTACTTTGTAATCGTGGTCTGTCTGCGTCATATACACGGGACTAGTTTGCCGTTATATGGAAGTAAATACCAACCCATCTCTAATTAATCCACAAGGTAGGTGTCAAGTAGATATTGTCTGAATTTCTTGCCATTTTCCCACATTTTAGGGTGAAAATGGACGTGTTCAGTTCTCCCTTTTGGACACGTACGCGCTGACCCGATCATCGCGGCAAGGATCTACAAACATCAGGACTAATGGACAGTATTCCGATTCAAGGTACAAAGAGATCTCTCATCAGTCAGATCCCATTGACGATCTGGGCTTATCCAAACGAGTAGTCGATCAACCCATTTTTCGCGTCACGCCTGATGGTGTAATCGAAACGCTAGTTGAACTAGATAGAGAGATAGTGCCAGCATACATTCTGAAAGTTGGTGCTCAGGACCGTGGTTCGCAACCTCTGGCATCTACAATAATGTTGCGGATAGATGTGTTAGATGCCAATGATAACTCGCCAGTTTGGGTGTTTCCCACACCTATGGACCGAACAATCAACCTAACCACTGCTATGAAGCCTGGCAGTTTGGCAGGCAGGTTACGAGCAGAGGACGCCGATATAAACGAAGCTGGTAGGGTCACTTATCTGTTTCTGGGACCAAGGGGCGAGCCACTGAGAGGCGTCAGCTTGGGTGAAGGTCTTCTGGATAGTTTGGCCTTGGTAAGAAACGGTGAGAAGCCACCAACAAATGAGCAACAACGATCAGCCTTACAGACGGGGCCTGGCCGACCACATGAAAATGGATATCGTGTCGGCCCTTTATATTTAAACGGTACTACCGGTGAAATCTGGATAGCAGATGTCCTTACACCTGGAGCAATCAACCTACACCTTCGAGCTCAAGATCGCGGGAAACCTGTGTCTCAAACTGACGCCTGGCTTACCATCAACGTATTTGTTGATCCCAGTGACGACCCAAGTTTCTTCAACTTCACCGGGGATGGAACCTTAAACGTGACAATCATTCTTGTCATGATCACAATCACGGCGATAGTCTCATTATTTCTTATTGTGGGAATAGTGTGTGTTCGTCGAAGACCTGTTCGTTACAACGCAACTCCAATCAACACCACCCCTAACGGAACTACTTCTCCTGGCCATATGACCACTTATTCTGCAGACATAAATAAAGATTATATGGCTGGAACGATGAACACGGGAACTTGGTCATCTCCGCTGAGTGTGTACACTGCTGGTCAGTATTATCCAACACTTGGTTCGGTTGGTAACCCACTGCTGGATGACGGCCAGATTTTCACCACAATTGGGGGCGCGGGGATGATGGGATACGGTGCAATGGTAGCCCCAAGTGATACCGCAAGTTTGATTTATGTTCCACAACCGCCACCCCCTCAAAGTGTAATGGGATCAGTCGCTGGGGCGTCAGTGACACCGGTCCCCTTAGAACATGGTGTGGTCCCGCTGGAATATACTGGACGGGGTCAAATGAACACTTTTGGAGTGAGTGAATTATCATATCTCAAAAGAACATTCATCGGTATCTCGCCATCAAACCTTTAATTCCGTCTTTGCCTTGTTTGGCCATTTCGTCAGTCAGTTTTCAGGGTGGTCACCAAAATTCGGTTGTCTGTTACTATATCAGTGCGTACTTCTACACTTTTAACCAATATTTTTTAGGAAGGATAGAGGATAAGTGCTCATTCTGTTGGTGGTGTGCGCAATAATGCTAACTTTCATATGGTAAATCTCAGAGTCCTTATCAAATCTAGTCAGGGCTATAGAAAGTAAACAACCAGTCGATTGATATCGAGGTACCTCAGTGTTTAAGGTCCGCTGTTCGAACCCAACACCAGCACTCAACTGCTCGTGTCTAGGCTTGGGCATCCTAAGAATAAATAGGCCCTCGTGATTAGTTCGGGTGTCGTGGCAGCTAGGCATTGAAACACTGGTACATCTGTTTATTATTACTGACCGATCGACTATAGAGAGACCATAATATAAGGCTGACGTAAGGTAGTTTTCTTGAATTATTTTTTCCTGATTTGTGGGAATTTTTCATTGGCAATTTTTTACCTGCACTCTGTCCACCCTTTATCATGTAGCTTCATCGAGACAAAATAGGTCACCACAGTCTCTTAATTCCCCTTTACTTAGTTGCAGAAGTTTTTTCCATTTGAAGATCTCTAACCAGCACTTACTTCTCACCAGGCCTGTTGTTACAGCATTAAGATCTGTTCTCCCGAAATATGCCTGAGTTCTTGGTTAAATGACAGCAGTCTTAACAGAACGAGAGCTCTTTTTTCAACGACAAACGTCCTGGTAACCTAACATGCTGAATGCGTTTACTTTATTCTCTTTCCTGTACCTCTGATTATCATACGCACTGATCACATAAGATGATGAGTTATTGGTCATTACCATGTTTGTCCTGGGAATGCTATACGCCTCCAGCAAGAAGGCTATCCTGTGGGAGTACCACGCCATTGAGCCAACATTCTCAGTCCGATATATAATTGCATCTCCAGCCATTTCGATAAAAAGCAAACCCTCCTGAAAACGGTGAAGGAATTAATTTACTCCCGAGTGTGTAAGAGCAGAATGGTAGCGCCAGACTCCAGAAGCCTGTGTTTATCAATCGACTGAGAGTTTAAAGTAAATAGCTGATTTGCGAAGGGTTACCAGTAATAACTAGAAGAACATTACCCGTTTGTGATGACCCAAATGACGCACACCAGTTACCCAATTTGTATGTGCAAGATTACTGGACACTTGGCGAAGTCGTTCTGAGCCAAACAGAAATCTTATCAAGTAGTTACACAAGATATCCGCTGAATCGCGATGCTACCAACGTTTTACCATCGCGGGTCAGAAGACGGACCGTTCCTATTCGTCATCCCTCCCACGAGGAAAATCCCCACAAAGGTGACATCTTCTTACCCTCAGTGGATTTTTCCGCTGGGCCACCCGGATATTCGTTTCAAGGGCATAATTATGAATAGAAATGTCATATACAGATTGTTGTCTTTGTAAGGAATTCTAACGAAGGTGAAGCTTTTATTTATTTCGATAGTTGGCCGTATAAAGAATCTAAACAATTCTATTTGCGGGAAATGCTTCTGAAGACCAAAGAAGAAACCGATCCTGAACCCATTTCTTCACCCAAGCGCGTCCTATCCCTGGGATGAAAAATAGTGACCTATCCTTTAGTCCAAGATGGCCTCCCAGCGCACTTGACCATATCTGACAAATTAATCAGACATAGGGGTTATTTTCTTCACATTCAATACCGGTACTCTTTTTTCGCCCAACAGACACTGAACCGAAATCGTGGCACACTAGGTGGAGGGTTCTATACCGGTCCACCCAACTGTGGTATTTCATATGAGCCACATCTGGACGGCGACAGTGGAGACTCTGGACGTGGACCATCCGAGGAAGGCAATCAGTTTCTACTCACAGAAAATTATAGAAGTGAGTGTGGATGTTTTATATATAAGTCAACCGAACAATCTATATCAATAAGACCCATGATATTTCGTCACAATTTTGCATTAGGTGATGGATTCTGTAAGCAAATAGACACATGTGGAGATTTTCCGACTACTTGACGTATCCGTCCCTCGTATTTAACCGACACTTCAGTTTGTTGGAATTTATCAAACCATATCGGTTCATAAAAATCGGAAATAGTCGGTCCTGGGGAAATTCTGTGACATCTTTATTTCCTGTAGAACTTCAAGTTACCAGATAGGTAAATATCAAGCCCAATTTGAGGACAGGAACAAGTTTAAAACGATTCTGGCTAAACACTGGTATTCAGATTCACTGCGATTGTTGACGCACTTGTTAATCTGAGCAGAAAGCACTTGAATTCTTGGGGTTTTTACTTTATACGTCTGAGTTGTTTTTTCCGACACCACTTGAAAATGGAACTGAGTCTGAGCACTCAGCCCAGCGAGACGGTTGTGCGGCAGTTTCAAAAATGAAGTTTTCAGAGTCTGATTACGAGGCATCTGGAAATTGTTGTAAACCAGATTCGCTCACCTACCCGCAAGCGTCTGCTAAAATTCCATCCTCTCGTTCATCCCAAAATTAATGAATTCGATTAGGAAATCCCAACGCAAAACCACATTGATCCGCATCAAAAAAGGGAGCCGGGCCAATTTATCCTATCAGAATATTTTCAAAGATACAGATGACGGTGGTCTTTGATTTTCAAAGACTAACAGTCCAAATTCACACAGCTCTAATGGGTGTCTGATTTCATTCTTGGTCGAAACGCGAAAGCCGTTCTCAAGTTTCTGTCAAATCGCATTAGTTGGCCGATCTCATTACATTATTTAAAGCCCTCAGAGATCGATCGGCAAAAGTGGATCAACCGGTGTTCGCCGGGATGCTACAGAGTCCAAACCAGTGCAAGCCGCTTTCAGTGTGAATTGGAAAGCCAGTGACTGGATTTACATGATTGCAAATTTTCATTACATTCTTCAATGTGTGAAAGGGTTGGAGTGAGGATACAGTTGGACAGCCAAAGAACCCTGTGAAGGATTCGAGCAGAAAATGACGCGGACCTCGCTATTTCTTGTGATTAATTCTGAAATATCATTGTCTAAGTGGAGAGAACAAGTTTGTGAAAATTGTCACACAGCAGGACCGGACAGAGAACACAACCGATGAAGTTCCGTAATCATAGGTTTTTACCTACTTATACTGGGAGGCTGCAGGCTGGGAGAGAACATTTAGCAAGCCGAAAAGGCGACTAGGATTACTCCAACCACACACACAGTAAAAAAAAATATAAAAAAGTAAATCGTTCAGCTATAGCACCCTTTCGGTGCCTAGCTTCCATGCCACACGAAGGAGACACGAAGGTTGGGATACTGCCAGGTCGCCCTAGCCCAGACAGGGGAAGTCGAGTGGCAGAGGTAGGATTCGAACCACGGACCTTCCGGTCAGTAGATTCGCGCTCTAACCACTTGATCCGTCTCGCCCCCAGCACAGCAAACAAAATCATGATTCGCATTTTGAGATGGTCTGCCCAAGACAGACGTGAACAGAAGCTGTAGCTATTTAAAAAAGGACAACAGGATGACGACGCCTGAGTAAATATTTTCCGGAATCTCAAATCACATCGGATTGCCAAAACCCAGAAAAACAGAGCAATTCGTATTTGAAAGCAAATTTTTGGCTCAACACAATTAATTTTTGGTTCGAAGACAAATATATGAAAATGTGTACTGCACATTTTTGCTAGCAGTAAAACTACGCTTTGTTATCCTGTTTGTCAATTAAATGTAAAAATTATTTTAAACCAAAAAAATATGAAAACATCTGTAGTTCGTTACCGAACAAAATGGAAGTGTGCAAACGATCACATTGCTGATGAATCAGCCATGACCGAACGATTTAGTCTTCAGCTAGCCAAGAGATCCTGGTCCCAAGTATCCTGGAGATTCTTGAGGTGGACAATGCTGATGATTTAGCATTTGCTGACTTCAGTTGCAGAAAGGATAATCGATCGAAAAATTCCCGAGTCTCCCCAAATATGAACAAAGCAGAGAATGACTCGATCTTTGATTAGGTTTCCGGGACTAGTGGGAAAGGCGTGTGAAATTTTTTTCACCACCGTCGCACAACCTGCTAAAAATAATCACCAATAAGGAATGGATAAATTCGTGCAGTATAACAATTACGATTGCTCCCGTCGTACCACATTTCTGAATTAGAACGATATTATACATTTGAGGTGTCTTCTGAAGCGAGAGTGCAGAAAGTGAAGTATCGTGCACAGTAGACAAACAGCCGCTCACATCCTTAAGTCAGGGATGCCGATTTTGATATAACTCCCTATTTGTACGTCGTTTGAACTACTCATTACCGAGATTCACCAGGTAAGCATAGTCTCCAATTTTCCCTCACCCTTAATGAATGAATGAATAAATGAATGAACATCTGCATTTCCGAGGCACATTCGAGCTTTGCTGATCTCACAATGTACTGACGGGAAACTCTATTGCCAATGTATTCGCTCATCTGAAATTGTTAAATTTCTGGGCTCTGTTGTACGCACCACGAAGTATGGAAGTTCCAACCGGAGCTCTGGGGTGCTGTGGCTCAGAAGCTCACCAAGACTACCATGGCTGCTAGTGCTGTTTGGGTCTCAAGCACAGAAAGCCGAGACCACTCACCGCTGCTGGTCCGTAAACAGTGCGCTTGTGTTGCTGTGACTTCGCTGCGTGGGCGTCACGCGCGCAGTCTCCAGGCCTCCTGTTCCCACTGGAATGTCGATAGTGTGGTCCGGTTTATAGGCATTGGCTAAGTCCAGTTGTTATGCTCAACTCGAATTCCTCGTACTGAAGGACTCAGCAGCGCCACGGCAAAATGCATAGCTGGGCAAAGCATCACAGGGCCTGACAGGAAAGTGCGAGTACGGTCGAGGGCTTGATAGAGGCTTTGCAACAGAGACGGTAAGCCATTCACCGCATTCATAGTAAGCCATTCACCGCCAACCTAAGGGAGAGAGCATCGATCACAGTACGTCGGATACAGCTTGAAGCACCTCATGGTCAAGCCCTACATAGTCAGAGGTCGCTTCCGGTTTGCAACAGATGCCCACAAGGCAGGATTTTTGGGATCTTTGACAGTCTGTTGAACACACATTTGAGGTTTATGTAGCGCGATGGCTACTAACTCGGAAAGACCTGGGAGTTTATGAAGCTTAGCACTCAAATTCAACAAGAAAGTCGTGTTCACAGTTAAAATTTCAAGAGAAATTAGCTTTGACGACCTGGAACTAAAGCGTTCTGCTTGTGCGTCAACTGCAATTACGAAGCTAGTTTTTCGTCTATTTGGAGAGATTCGATATCACATTCGTGCAGTCACAGGAATGAGATAACTAACCACTAGCCACACTGAAGTATAGCCAAGCACTAATGCCCATGCACATAATTAGTCGGTAAAGCAGGTTCGCAAAGAGATTCATATATACGTGACCTACAAATGAATAGTCAAGAGGTTTGACTAGCAATTTTCCAATCAAACAGCCTGCTTCTTCTTTTCGCAAGTAGTTCTGGTTGTCTAAAACTGAGCGATGATAGGCGGCTCAAGCACTACATAAAATGTCCGACAAACGTGTAGGAGAAGGAGAGAAAATACATTCCATTGCGTGCTACAGAGCCATGAAATCTTCAGCAGAATACAGTATAACTAACTGAAAAATTAGGGTTAATGCCATCTAAATATCGTAGAGTAGACTAAATCCCAGTGATTTCCACACAAAATTTTCCTTTTATCACATTATCGGCGATCGTAAGCCTGGCAATGAACACCGGTCCCAGAACGCCGCACAAGTGCAATATTGAATCAAGCTACGAGACGATATTGATGGGGTTTTTATTGAGCTGCCGTTAGAAATTCAAGTACAGACATGCACCGTTGAGTGCATACGGAATATTATGCTGGGAATCCATGTATTTGGGTAGAAGATTTAGCTGCGGCTTACACTGAAAAAGTATTCCGGGCCCGGGTCTGGATTTTTTGTATTTTGTTCCTTCCTGGCGTTTTGACCGATTTTATCGCCTGGTAATCCTGGCTGTATGATCTCCGTTCAATTTTCCAACGACATTTGGAATCAGGGATTAAACACCCTTACCAAGTTGAGCACAATTTAATTAATTTGAATAACAATCAGGTTTCCTTAAACAGCTAAAGTGCAGGAAAGTGGTATCATTTGTTAAAATAACTCCACTTGCAAATTAAGTTTAAACTCATGGCAGACTCACCTTAGTATCGACTGACTTCGTCATTTATAATTAAATTCAATTGAATGAGCTACCCGGTATTACAGTTTGGACGATATCCAAGATAACTAAGTGGCTGTATTGGCATATTGCATTTAGCGGCACTTCAACAAGTGCTTTGAATAAAGAGCGCATAACTGGGAGATCGCTTATTTTTTATTCTTGCCATTCTCGCAATATCTTGCCGTGACATGCAATCTACTTTTTACGGTCTCGTCAGATTACCCCGGATGGATAAACGTAACACAGTGGTGGGGTAAGGGATAGCGATTCACTGAATTATCTCACAAATTTGGTGTGAAAGTTCTAGTAATCAATTTGAAAAATATTCTTAACACTCTTTCACTGGGTGTGCCCTCTCCATACTCATTAGGGGGATGGACGCGTGGGCAGGACGGTGACAAATATCCATGCAATCGCTTAGCATGAGATGAACGATATACAACTAATTCCATGCTACTCTGACCTCTGACGTGTATCAAGTTGGATTCCAGATTATCGTGTCAAGAATAAGTCGTCAATTGCATTCCATCCACTTTGAATTATCCGGCGATTTTAGGGCCAACAGTTTGTTTCAGAG
>NW_008751797.1:375599-377686 GCF_000715545.1 Opisthorchis viverrini
TAACCCTCTTTCACTGGATGTGCCCTCTCCATACTCATTAGGGGAATGGACGCGTGGGCAGGACGGTGACAAATATCCATGCAATCGCTTAGCATGAGATGAACGATATACAACTAATTCCATGCTACTCTGACCTCTGACGTGTATCAAGTTGGATTCCAGATTATCGTGTCAAGAATAAGTCGTCAATTGCATTCCATCCACTTTGAATTATCCGGCGATTTTAGGGCCAACAGTTTGTTTCAGAGCTGGTGTTCTTTCTTTAGTTGATAGATGAAGGTTTCTCAGCCGTTTTATGTTACTTCCATTTATTATCTCATTTAGATAGCTCAACGACGGCCGCAGCACCTGGTCACTACAACACCTATTCCGGTTACAGACCTTCAAGTCGTGCAGGATACTACCGGAATGGTTTGGATGGATCCAATGGAATGACAGGTTTACATGCACTGAACTGCCCGACTGTCTGTTCAGGTGGACCCTGTGCCTGCTACACGCTTACAGAAAACAGTGTAGTTCAGACATCAGTGCAGGCTTATGAGGGAGCTGAATGCAACTCAGCGATATTTGTCCCATCATATATAGCTCCAAGATCAAGTTTAGATATACCATTGCCACCCCCACCACCCCCACCACCCAGAAGTCCTGTTATTCCTGGGTCTGGAATTATTTCCAGAAAATCGGTTTTCACAGACGAACCGACTGCACAGGTGCATCAATCGCAAACTCCAGACTGCTTCATGCCTACTAGTTCTCCCTTTGTTGGAACAGCTAAACAATCTCAGAATATATATTCTCAGCCGCCAGGCACCAACCGGTTACCGAAAGCAGCCAGTGAAATGAACGACGACCTGCCAAACGGATCCATTACTCCAGTCAGAATTGACCTCCGTAAGGCTAGTCTGAGCGGTTTGAGCAATGGAAGCGAAGAAGAGCATAAACAACGTGGTAAACCAGCTGGTGCTGTTCCAGTTCTCCCACCACTTGCCATGAAGAAGATGGAGACCTCTGGTATGAACGGAGAGCCAACATGATTCTGGACACAATCATATCTATCTCAGATCAACTTGCTTACCTCAAAATCAGAACGCCAGGCCACCGCTTTTCATGGTACAGTGTGCGCTGTCACAGAAGAGTGATATTTGTTCATTCACGTCAACTCCGATACCCGATCTCTGCAGACTCGAAAACAAGCGTTTCACTTTTCTATCAGTATTTCAATGGTCCATTTAGTTCAGAATTGCTCAGGCAATAGAATATCAAGCAGACATAGAAACAGCGAGCATCTATATACATCATATATACTTGTGCTTTAGACCTGGATTCAGACAGCTGCTCAAAATCGAAAACATGAAACGAGCAGTTTTCTTTTGCTAACCGACCACTAAGCTCCTTCAAAATAAAACTCAGTGAGAACGTTGCATGCTTCTCAAAATCCGGTCCGCATTACTTCAATTTGTGAAACATTCTTCCATTCACTGTTCTTTTTAACTATCCTGTCCTGAAATTAGCCATAACTTCGATCCCGTGCTTCCTCCCACTCTTTCGCATAGGAAATCCCATCGACTTTGTAAATGTAAATAAGAAAAACGAATCAATCATGTTACAAAGCGCTTTGAAATGGACATGGTTTGGAGGCTTAATAATTATAAACCGTTTATATATGCCACTTGCCTTTTATTCCGAATCACCAAACAAACCCGTGAGACACAGATGGTGAAATATAAAGTGCAAACCCGTATCATAGTGATGCACATTTGAATTCTAGGTAAAGTCGTCCACCATCCGCACTCACGCCAAGAAATTTTTAATATGACAACGAAGAAGTTTTTACTGTTATTTTGTTGATCTATTGAACAGTATTCGAACAGTTAATTGCAAAAAGATAATTGCAAAATAATTGGGTTCCTATCTCCAATTTCGTAATGCGATTGGTGTATATTTTTGTCAGATGTGTTTGATAATTCCATTGAAGAAGAAGCAGGAAGTACACCAAACTTCTAAAACACACACGGTACGTTATACAACCGAACGTCAAATTTGATCCCACACTTGGGTTTCCCTCAAGCTTACTGTTTCGAGCCTCA
>NW_008751797.1:377718-435775 GCF_000715545.1 Opisthorchis viverrini
TTCGAGACTCTGTGAAGGATTTCTCACTCGAAGTCCTTAGGCGCAAAAGCTTGAAGTGCGGTCGCTTAGTATGCGAAGTCAAAGCACATTAATTTGTGATGAATACTTGTGAACACAAATTGTAGGACTTCAACAGTGTACCTATCCATGACCGTTCATGGCAGTCGTTGATGACAGTGGTCGAAAAAATGCGCTCCAGAATGGTGGTTGTCTTTGAAGACGTTCTCAACCAAAACTTTACCATAACGAAATCTGTTTCTGCATATGATGTCTACAATCAACCTTTATGCAAACGAAAAGACGATATAACCGAGTGGAAGGTTGTAGTGAGAAGTCAGTGAGTAACAGCAGTTGTGGACTGGGTTTTCACAATGGATCAGAAGAATGAAAGAGTTAATAGTGTCCAGGTACTAAGTCATAAACGCAACAAGCAGTATTAGGGTGTAACCAACTACAGCGACCATCTCTCCAACAGCAATCATAGGTCTGTTCAGCATATCGTCACGGTCTCTTCTTGATACATTTCAGACGGAAATTTTTTTCTCCGGAGTCACTGAAAAATCATTTATTTATCCAATTATATCCTAGCGCACGTTCCACAGGATGTATTTGACTTCGCCCATGTCCTATTGTGCACAGCTCGCTAACATGCCTTGGATTGCAGTACTGAATGAAGCCTAGGTTAGCTCTGGTTGCATTTATTTTCACCTCGGTCCGAATACTGAGGTTTCCGACTGGTTCTATCAATGACTTTCGAAGTATAACTCAATTTCAACGTATTAGATTTTAGAAACCAGGAAGACGATAAAAATTCCTGGGGTAAGAAACTGATCCAAGAGAGCTGCCTTAATTTCCAATCTTGGTTTTGTAGAAGTAAAGTGGCAAACAAAGGTCTATTTGTTGAGGTAACAACGTGGGAGGTCCATTTTTAAAGATAACTCAGTCGAAGGGCCTATTTAACCATTGCGTCGTAACACAAGTGACCGGTAAACCGATGTTGCAAGTTTGTACATCAAATTTTTTGAGAAACAGAATGCCTCATGAGCGGACGCTCACACTCGGACACAAGATTCTATAAATTTACTGAACTTTAGGCTATACTGACTAAAGAAGTTCATATCGCATGCCATGTATGCATATGTTGGACCCCCCTGAATCATCACGTCTGGACGGAATGTGTTGACGCTTGAGCGTTTTGATTGGTGTGATCAATGTCTCAGATGACGTCAAGGCAACTGTCCTGGCTACGTGGATCGACTGACCCGTCCGTTAGAATTTCGCAGTCTGGTAACGTCACGGACGCTAGATACCGGCTGGACAAATTTTCAATTAGTTTTAGATGATTCCTGGTTTTCGTAATTCATCTTCTAGCCACACTGTGCCCCCCTGTGCTGCCGCAATCAATCTACCGAGTCCATACCAAAAAGTGAAAGCCATGAACTAGAATTTCGCTCTTATTAGAGATCATCAGCAGTGCATATCCTTGGCCGTGTCGGGGTTTTAACTGATACTACTGCTCCATACCGTGCTCCACGTGAAATAGCAAGTGTGAATAGTCGAATGCATTCACGCTTGAACGATATAAGTAACTTGCCAGACGCATGTCAAATATAGGGGATTCGAAACTCGGAACAACCATATATATACATTGCTAATGAGCTCTAATACGAGCTTTAGTCAAGTTATCTCGCCCTGGTTGCAGCAGATTAAGGGAACTGTTCAAACGAGAGCGATGTAAATGTGCAAAATGACCATTCGTTTGTAAACTGAACAACTGCACTTTGCTTTGATTGAGCTCAATTTCGTGGTGTGCAGTAAAAGTACTAAACAGCTGAACAAATAAATTGTAAGAAATACCACTTACTACTGAAGGAATTATTGATTCAGTGAATTTGGCAACTGGGGTTCAATCAACCAATAAATTCTATTCAAATGTAACTAGGGGTGACAAAGTTTGCGTGTACAGATAAGATGTCAAAATTGCAAGTTGAAAAATGTTCCTTCCGTAACGATTTGCCCCGCGACAGTAAAGTAGAATGGAGCCATCTGATGACAGTATAATTGGAAATCAGCATACTAGATTCATTCGTATGATGAACAAAACGTAATTGCAAATTCTACATAGACACCATTCTGATTCTCGGCAAACCTGATTAGTTCGATATCCGTCACAAGACTTGAGCAGTAATCCATTCCATCCATTTGAAAAAGCAAGGGGTAGCTCGTGGGATCAAGCCTCCAAAAACCCAAGTATGGTCGAATTGGTTAATTCTGGACACGTGTAAAGGCTGCTTCAAGTCCTACGGAAATACTGGAAAACTTCGGCAGTATGTAGCCCCTCCAGAGGCATTTCTGCTCAATTCTTTCGGCTAACCAGTGTGTTGTTACTAAAGTGAAACAATGAAGGTGGGGTCCAGTGTTGGACAGAACCAAAAACGCATACCAAAAGAGAATCAGTTGTCTTGGGACTCAGAGGCACTGATTTTTCACCGTTGATAACTGATAAGCAGTATTAGCGTCAGTGGTTTTGACTGGTTTCAAAATATTCTCACAGGAATCCTCTGATTGGTGACAGATTATCGCTTTTGCTACCATTTTTGCGTGAGTCCAGTCGCCGAGAAATGGTTTTAACTGATACTACTGCTCCATACCGTATCCACGTGAAATAGCAAGTGTGAATAGTCGAATGCATTCACGCTTGAACGATATAAGTAACTTGCCAGACGCATGTCAAATATAGGGGATTCGAAACTCGGAACAACCATATATATACATTGCTAATGAGCTCTAATACGAGCTTTAGTCAAGTTATCTCGCCCTGGTTGCAGCAGATTAAGGGAACTGTTCAAACGAGAGCGATGTAAATGTGCAAAATGACCATTCGTTTGTAAACTGAACAACTGCACTTTGCTTTGATTGAGCTCAATTTCGTGGTGTGCAGTAAAAGTACTAAACAGCTGAACAAATAAATTGTAAGAAATACCACTTACTACTGAAGGAATTATTGATTCAGTGAATTTGGCAACTGGGGTTCAATCAACCAATAAATTCTATTCAAATGTAACTAGGGGTGACAAAGTTTGCGTGTACAGATAAGATGTCAAAATTGCAAGTTGAAAAATGTTCCTTCCGTAACGATTTTCCCCGCGACAGTAAAGTAGAATGGAGCCATCTGATGACAGTATAATTGGAAATCAGCATACTAGATTCATTCGTATGATGAACAAAACGTAATTGCAAATTCTACATAGACACCATTCTGATTCTCGGCAAACCTGATTAGTTCGATATCCGTCACAAGACTTGAGCAGTAATCCATTCCATCCATTTGAAAAAGCAAGGGGTAGCTCGTGGGATCAAGCCTCCAAAAACCCAAGTATGGTCGAATTGGTTAATTCTGGACACGTGTAAAGGCTGCTTCAAGTCCTACGGAAATACTGGAAAACTTCGGCAGTATGTAGCCCCTCCAGAGGCATTTCTGCTCAATTCTTTCGGCTAACCAGTGTGTTGTTACTAAAGTGAAACAATGAAGGTGGGGTCCAGTGTTGGACAGAACCAAAAACGCATACCAAAAGAGAATCAGTTGTCTTGGGACTCAGAGGCACGGATGTTTCACCGTTGATAACTGATAAGCAGTATTAGCGTCAGTGGTTTTGACTGGTTTCAAAATATTCTCACAGGAATCCTCTGATTGGTGACAGATTATCGCTTTTGCTACCATTTTTGCGTGAGTCCAGTCGCCGAGAAATGTTTCCACAAAGAAGTAAACTAGGTTGTCAACATGATAAACGTACTAGGAAGCATACGGCGAAGGATTGTTGGAAAGGTCCATTTTGTGGGTCCGGTCGTGAATCTTTGGAGCGTTTTAAGCAAACAACTGCGTCGTGTGTTCTAGACAATATACTGCAATATGTAGAATATGGTGCCAAGTCAAATAAGATTCGGCCTTTGTGCGACACACTCACTTGGCACAACTTACAAATGGATGACTCAGCTGGAATTTTGTTGGGTTCCCATTAGAAAGATACACTCCTGACATGGTGAGTTTCATTAGCTGAATATTGCGCATGAGGTAACAAGATCAGCGTGGTTGAAAGAAGAACTAGCATTCTAAGTCGACTGTGCTAAAGCTACTCAAATCCAAAGCCCAGGCATTGCAAGTTTGTAGGTTGCAACCAAATGATGGCTATAAAAAGACATGAAGTCTTCAAAGTGCCTAGCATCCGTTTAGCCTGGGATGGGTTAGTTACTGGGACAAACCTGGTGCACATTCACATATCCCAATCACAAAATTTTCAAGTCATGGCTGGGAGTGTTTCATCTTTTACCCTTAGCTATTATTCAGAAATCCATCCACGCCGGACCGAATCACGAAGTGCACAGTGGACCTATTTGTGTTAGCTTCCGAACAATCTGCATCTTATTTCAATAAGCAACTGGCTGTTCTGCCGAATCCATCGCTTTTTCTGCCCTGAGCTTCCGACTTGAATTTCCACACCATTGAATTATGGTTGACATTAGTAAATGACATTATGGTAATCTCCGATCCGTATGTTTTTCAACTGCGCGTGTAAGATGATAGACGTCCTCGCTATCAATAATATATTTTAATTGTTCACAAATGAACGTAGAATGTATGCGGGTATCATTGGAGCTCCAGGATAAGTAACAGACTAAAGTGATGTAGATGCATAGCTTTAAGGATCTGGGGTCTCATTAAAAAGCTCTGGGCTTCAAATTATCAGTAACAAAGAATCCAAAAGATCACTGCAGAAAGCGCTAAAATCTGTGGGTCCGGAGTTATGCGTCAGCTATATGCTTTCCTCTTCGTATCGATGGGTATCTGAACTGATGATTTAAAAAGACGTGAAGTGAAACTGACAGCTAATCTCGGGGGAATATATAATGGCATAGTCGCATTCTAGTGTAAAACAAGGTAAGGTTTCTACTCAGTATCACTCCACAACCTAACATTAAGAATTAGTTTCACTACCACGAGCATCGCGTGATAATCTCACAGTTGAGATGCAGTGGTTCCACATGCTAACAAGACGACCGTGTGATAGAAAATTTGTGCTGATCCCGTACCATTTCACCACATTCAAACGCCAAACAAATACTATTTTAGTACAAATACCTTCCTTATGGGATCTGCAGTAAAAATTCCTCCCGACGTAGACCACTTCATTTAATCTGCCCGGGGACTCATCTATAAACGTCACGAGCAACGACATCTTAAGTACATCCTTCAGCCGAAACTGCTTAACAAGAGCGTTTGGCGATAGAGCAGGGAGAAACTTAGGTTGGACAGTTTCAACAGTGTTTACTTAAGTAATCACTCGAGAATATAGTCGTTTATAAATTTTGAAGGCATTCAAGCACTTTTTTGTAGATTTGAGGAGAGTACTCTATTGATTTCCATGCTAACAAGTAGGAAACATTTGTCCTTTATTTTCAGCTATCCTAACATGATTAACATAGTGTTAGTTTGAAAACCCAGCAAACAGAGGCCTTGAAATAATTTCTTTCTTCACGCTGTTAGTTGAAAGTAAAGCTTGATAACGAATTTGCCAATGTTTCGTCAACTTTAGGGAAAAATCGTCAGTGTGCTATTGGTTTGGAGTATCCTCCCATCAATCTTAGATTTAGATGGCTTACATACGACCAAATCACTTCTTGTGTGTTTGCATTACAGTAACTCCGGCTTCCTAATTGTTTACTGTCTCGCCTTCGACCTCCTTTGCGTTATGGTGTGTCTACTTTTTAGTTGATCATTATGCTGGACGCCTCCGTCTTCAATAGTTTTCAAGCCCTCTTCAAATTTGCCAGCCTCTGATGTCTTTGGCGCGCCATGTTTAGGACCATACTTGATTTTATCGGTGGTTCCGTTCAGTATATTGCGTATCCACAATTGTGCATTTATTAAACATGGAACACTGCAGCGGGGTAATCATTTAGCATCATCTATCACTGCTACAAAGAAGGCCTCCGCATTTCGATTCACTCCAAGCCCTTCGATTTGAGTTATGGGGTAGATAATAACAGACGCAGAAAATTCCCTCTATAAATGAGTGTTTTGTCTTTCAGTTCAGATGCGCCGGTGTGTTCCAAAACCTTATAAATTTTGTACCCTGCTGGTGATGACATCTGTCTGTAATTCCGCTTCATTCAGGCCTAAAATTGATATGCGTGCATACATACAGTAAATTGTTATCCCTAGCATCACTGATCTAAGCATTGTGTTGTACATTGCAAGCCAAATTTGTCCTAGTAACATTTGTTCACTTGTCCGGGTGTTTCTACATTTGTATCCAGGTGGAAGGAGGAGGCAATGGAAATCAAACGCACACATCCCGTCAGGAGCGGGCTTAATTCAATCCGTTGAAGATCGGGTGGCTTTCAATCTGTTTCCTTGAGCTTTTCAAATTGCCAAACGGTATATCTGCCGATGTCACTTCAAAAAATGTGACTTAAGTTCTTGTGAGGCCAAAATAGCACCTGATGCATGTTAACCACTCAGTATCTATGGACGAGAGCATTTCATTGCTAGAACGTAATGTCACCTCCATATATCTGGCATTCAAAAACACTGCACTGAAATGCTAACTAATATTAGATGATCAATATTACTCGGCATTGATCCGCACACTTGAAGCTTGTGCATCACAGACAGGAATATGTTAACGCTCATATATTTTCCTATTAATCTCGTACATTCATGCCCCAGTGTTTTGTGACCATGGCTGACGGAAAGGACATCAATTTTGAAATTTCATATCTATCTTAGCACGTGCTGGAGAACAAAACAGCTTTTGTCTTTTAACTGAAAATTACCAAACAGAAAATATTTAGCATTGAGGTATATGCACCTTGTCCCCCAAATAAGCCAACTTTTAACGCATAAACTATCACACCGGCCACTTTCGTTGAATGGTCGCCCATGGTTTTCCAGACTGTTACATTTTTCAGCTTGTTACATGATTGTATGAATTATGATTGATCTTGCATTGAGGATTTATTAGTACTGATTTTTAGGCAGGCGGCCTGTAGCACCTCAGTTTCGTGTTCAACCAATTCGTTGCTTTTTAGGTTCTTTAAGTGTCTTCAAACATTGTCATCAAACTTTGAACATGAGCTTATAACTTAGGCTTTCTCAATGAGATTTCTGATAGTTTTTGAGAAGCCCAGGTTACATTGCACAGGATAGGAAATGCTAATGACGCGAAATGTGGCTAAATGTGAAAGAGGTAAAACACAAAACTGATGCTGATAACAGCCACGATACTTCACTCCTGGCCAGGTTGAGTTCACGTATGATAAGGGTATCATTTCAAGACAGCTTCATTAGAAATGCTCAAGAAATGCATTTCAGGCACACGATTACACAAAACCCGGATACAAGGTGCATGTCAGTCACTTCAGAAGAGCTGTCGAAGCGGAACTATCAACAGGTTCTCATCATATAGTTTGCCACTCAGATAGCAATCAAAGCGAAATCTAACTCGAAGATTACACTAGGATCGTGGGACGTTCACGCGCACCTAGACCTAAGAACGAATTCAAATAAGCCTGTTTTGGTTCTGATTTTTTCGTCAATGAATCAATTTTGTGTGTAGTGTTAGATTTGTCGAAGACCTGTAGATTTCCACTTTTTTTATGGGAGTTGATCCAAGCAACGTGAGCAGAAGTGAATTACTTGGTATCAAGATCCTAAATGCCACGGTGAGGTGGAACTACCTGTATCAAAGCAACAACCAATCAGATTTGACTATCGCTCCACCTGCAACGAGGAATTAGTCTAATTGTGAGGACGCGGGATTAAAACAGGCACCATCGTTCTCCCAGCACTGATACACTGGAAATCGCTACTCAACTTGCCGTCTACATTTTAGGTTAACTTTTCAGGTATATCATTACCTTCTGTTTTGGTAGATAAATATAAATTTATAAATGTATGTANTATATATATATATATATATATACGTATTTACTTATATTCATGTATACAGGTACATGTGAATAAAGAACTTCCCGTAAGAGAGGTACCTAATAATGTGTGCATATTCAAATGCTACCATTGGTTCCACTAGGATTATAGGAATAGAAAACATTGTGGGCTTCAATACTACAAGGAAGCTTTTTATGCGTCATGACTTTGAAAGTACTGAGAGCGACTATCTTCTTATCCGACTTACAACAAAATCCTCACTTAGAAGGCCTCCTGAAGTAAATGGTGTTACAAACTGAGTTAAATTCAGAGAGAATGTTTTTATTAGTCTGCAGAATATAAACGATTGAAGATGCATTACTAGAAGATGGATTGAAGCAGCTTAGAACCAGGTTCAATGGCTGCTCTGCATGCGTATATGCGCCATAAAGAAATTGGGCAAGCAAAAGCGAGAAGCACCTGTTTAACAGGACTTTAATAAATGTGTCTAGACAACGATCAATATTGAAGCTTGCAATTCTCCAACGCAGAACGACAATAGTCAAAGATCTGTTCGAGAAACATGAGCGTAGATATACAGCCGAGTGTACTAGGCCATCCGAAGATAACATAACAAGTATTTGGTGAAAATGTCATATTTAATATGTTGAGAAGCGTAGGGTGTGCATTAGGGGATACAAAGCACGAACACCAAGCGAACAATCATACCACCGCCAGGCACATTGCATTTTGAAGGATCGTCTACCTGGTGACAAATCTTTGCGATTTAAGCATAATTAACTGAAACACTTCGGGGACCACTGTCTAACAGATTAGGGTTCCAAGACGAGTCAAAAGGTGATTAGTGATAGAGACAGACAGTTCAACCAAAGCCAGTATTGCTTCTGCAAGCATATTTATTGAGACAGTATTGGATAAACGTCCAGCAACATATTTTGCCCAAATAGGTGAAATTCTTCGGAAGACTTGGCTAGCAGATAGTCCGTCCGGAGTTGGCTATTTTACATTTACGCTGCACAACTTTATAAGTAGCTAGGTTTGCGATATAGGATGTCAGATGCTGCAAATTTTAAATCATATAACAAACTCTTGATTTTCTGCATGTATGCTAATTATAACCTTCAAAGTATGAATATGTTCAAGCATTTAGATGTTAGATGTTTCAAAGTTAGATGTTAGATGCTTCAAAGTGCGCTGTCGATGTAGTGATGTTGTGGCCCCCAATTCAAATTTGTTGTTTCGAATCCCATCATGGCCGTGGGTAGGCACTAAAAAGTAACACTAAAAAGGATGGTATCGTGTTGGTCCCTCAATTCGGTGGGGACCTTTGACATCACTGGTAGAAATGAATTTTTATTAGTTTAACTTTGCCAGCGAAGACCACAGCGTAGTGAGTTATGGCCATTTCACCATTGAGTACCACCACATTTTATTTCCACAGGAAATCCCGACTAATCGGACAACACCGCATGAACATTCGGACAGTATCCCGTACGATCAGTGAGAATGGTATTTGAGCTCCATCCCTTCAAAAGAGTCGTCACTTACTCAACATTCTGTGGTACCATATTGAACTAGATGGAAGGAACGGTTGGCTCCCTTTCAACCTCTGAGTGAAACTCACCTGGTTGATCACAGAGGATTTCCACATTGTAGTTTTGCTACACTTCGACACTCTGCGGATTTTCAGTCCAGTTGACAAACAATTAAGGGCAATGTTCTTCCAACTGTTCTCAAGAACTTTGACTTTGGGGCCTCATTAGAAAAGAATCTCCTGTTTTTACCCTAACATGAAAGAAGTGAAAATCAGCTACCACTTGTTCCATCTGCACGTGCAGAAAATTAGCTAAGCTGGTTATTTTTGTCCTCAGTTTTGCCGATCATTTTTAAATACACTCCGCTAAAATATAGACCATCCAGCTTATTTGTCACATTGTTTCGCTTTACATATTACTTTTTAACCCTAATTTTGTCCATTTATGGACTTTCATCTCCGTTCGTTTTCAGTCACTTATTTCTTTACCTTAACACTACGTGCCTCTGCACCAAAGTAGGGATTCCGTGGAGACATTTTGCTTCGAGTACACCTACTGCGCAGTGCCAACGTAAGGATGCTTAAATCTCGAATAGGAAGACGCGTGCGGGCAAATCAAAAGAAAGAAGAGACTTTTCGATATGCTGCGGGAATTTCCCTTGTGTTTCCAGATCACATAAAAAGTAAAAAATGAGTAATTCGTTCCATGCATGTCTCACGCCAACTTATGAGGATCTTAAGAGACATGGTCGATATTACTTCATGCACTGATGGCTATAAAATCTATCTAGCAATTTGTCCAGCCAAAAGCGAACGCGCCGTTGAGTTTGCCGAAGATCCACAAACATTTTAGCGGAGCAATACGTTGTGCCACTGAACAGAAAAAACACGCTGTTCTACGCTCCAGAACCCAAGCAACTGGCGAAGTTTTACTTCCGCAGTATTCTTTGGAGACTCGCCTAGCTGTTTCTTTAGACAAGTTGCCGTGCCTTTGGACCGTTCCAAAATAGTAGAAATGACTGACTGCACCAAAAATCAGAATAGAAATGGTTGAAAACATCGTAAACATGAATTCTAGCTGGATTCTAGGTAAGTCTCCCACAAAATCAAGTCTGTTGCAAATTATTGTGTTCAGCTAATGATGGTTGCTGTTTGCAATATCCATTCAAATGTGACGAATTCTGTCAATTTTTTCTAACGCTCGTCGACACTGAACACTACTTTGATATTTCAGAACCATGGTGGCTTTGAGAGGGCTGACTTATCCGTCGTTTTTGTAAGGGATAAGCATTTCCCACGGACACAAGCTGATTGACCGGATGTCCGCTTTTTACTCAGACAGACATCCTTCTTTTACTAGGGCATCCTGACCATCCTGAACAGAGCAGTGTACAAAGAGACCCTGGAGTCCTCTACACTGGGCAAAAACGCGAAATGTAGTACATGAGACAGATGTAAAAAGCAAAACTTTAAAAATGGTGGTCTGAAAAATCCCCATTAATAAAATAAAAGGATAAAATAAAAATAGCATGGTAATTCCAGAATCAACTCAATTAGCAGGGCACCGATAAAGGAAGGCGTCATTGCGAGACATGAAAAAAATTTCATTTTATCCAGAGGTTTCGATATGCCGCCTCAGAAAACGGGAAACATGCTAAATTACAATTTATTCAGTCCAGTTTTTTTTGTCGTACAATCAGCATCAGCCTCCTTGAGTTTTAGGCCAGAAAACTAGGACTGTAAACATCGTCACAGCGGGGAAACATTCACCAAATCAAAACAAATTACATCTTGCGTACATTAAATTTTGGGCGCAAAACTTCCTTTGTGCAAAGATAAAGTCCAATTGGATCTTAATTTCACCTATTTGCGACGCGGACGGAATGTTACAACTAAGCAGCATTTCTCTACTGTGGAGCCGATGAATCCCGGTGGTTTTCTGCAAACTCCTCAAGACGGTTTGCTTGAAGTTGTTACTCGATCCAACGAAACATGGTGCGAATCGGTACAGTTTTGCGGTTCTGTTCAAGACAGTCCAAAATTTCCAATGATTTAATAGGAAACCGCGTGTGGACTGAACTGTTCAAACAAATGGGACAAGTAGAGCCGGCAATGAATTTAGCGAATTTTCTGCATGGTTTTGCTCGGACAACAAATGGAACGTTTTTTTCCAAGATGATTAATTTTTGTGGGAAACTGCAGGAGGCATGATGTCTACAGTCACGCTATGCCCGTCCTAATGACTTACACAGTATATAACGACCAAACTTTTCCTACCTGACAGGGAGTAGTTTCGGCAGTATGCTCAGAAAACAACACTCACTAAACGAGATAGATTTGAAAGTTAACTGTTTGATTAACTGCACTCCAGTGAGTTCCTTCTCTGTCCGTGTTAGTGGGGCTTACATCTAGATACAGCGCTAAATGTAGCGTCAACATTTCTAATGTGTTGTATTAAGGTTTTGTTGGGAGATCCTTAGTATCGGTTTTCGAGTATCCGAAAACGATCTTTTCCTAAAAACTAAGTTATACTTTGTGCAAAAAATCGCACAGATGTGTACATAAGAGACAAAAATCACATATATGGGATATCGTGATCTCACGCTATATATGGACAGATATTCGACTGCGTATGAGCCCGTAAACTATGAGTTAAATGAAACCGATGAAAGACAGCAGTGTGAAACGTAATACGAGTAGCAAAGATAATAGCCGGAATTAGTTTGGTCTTTTGATGACTGTTAAACTAACCCCACATAAGATCGCTTAGAGCTCATCAGCCAAGGCTTCTGAAAAATTAATTTTCAATCTAATGGGATACGTTTAGAAGCGGCTGAGAAGCTACTATTTCAAACAAGTTGAAAAACAATTAGGTGTTTGGTCGTTGATTTGTTCGCTGGGCTGTTTGTTAGCTGTTGAGTTACATGGGTAGAACCACACAGTTCTACACAAACTGTGTAGAGTTCAGCCAATCCTTGGATTCGGTTGGGTTTGGCCTAACATAACTTCTGAAAAATAATCCACTCTTTTGACAGCCGCACAAAGCTATGCATCAGCTAGGCTCATCTAAAACCATTACCCATACGCGCGCCAGAATTTCACCATCTGTTCTTTTTTGTTCTATTCGAAATTGGATGCATTACGATTTACACCAAATCGTCTTAGCGCTTCCGCATTTCCGAATTCCGCGTCCAACGCACATCCGGTATTCGACGAGTCATTGAACACTGCTCACTATTCTACTTCAACTCTTGGTGGCTTATTCACACTTCAGTTTAATAACTAAAGACCATGTACAAGGGCATAATGGTTTCTGCTGCTATGGGGTCGATCACCGAAAATTTGGAAAGTGTGGGATATACATCGAAGCCTAGGAGGTGATGACATGCTCAGTTAATTCAAGAACTGGGTAGCTACAAGTTTCCGGCGATAACTTTAGTGCACGAGGTCCATCGACTATACGATTGGGCTATTGGTAAGTTGAGCCCTTGGGTCCCCATCCAGGGAGACGGTAGTTGTCGACCCGACTACGTTCACTGGTTAGTGTACTCATTCTTCGTTGCCGGACCGCATGCTGTCACCACTCGGTCGCTTCTACTGAGCACAGGGCTGGGCGAAAAGAGCTCTGCGATGTAGATAGTCTTCTGGCATACGGTGAACATGTCCTAATCAGCTTAACCTATGGAGCCCGAGTGATTCATGTGCCGTGTTTTTTTCTTCCTAAAACTACCTGCTGTACATCAGTAACATTCTAGGAAGACCCAAAAAGTGTTTCTGGGTCGTCGATGGTCAAAAGCCGATAGCATTTGTATGGCCTATATGTGTGGAAGCAAAGGTTCTGCCCCATAAAGCACCATGGATAACACCGACGCAGTGTCAACTCTGCCCTTGACAGATCAACTGACGTCATATCCACACCATAGGTGTTGGGGTTTGGCAAAAGCTTTGAGAAGTAATCTCATTTCCAGCCAGTTCACCGAAACCTACAAAACTACCCAGATAAACGAGTTTACCTACCAGGTCGATTGGCCGTTCTACAAGCATGCGATTTGGGCTTGATAGCACCTGGTATTGTCACAGCAATTTATCTTTACAGGTACGAACTGCTTGCCAAATATTGTAACAGAATTATTTAGGTTATTTAAACAAGGTTTTCTCGACGACTGACAAGGCCAAAAGTAGCTTTCAGATCAAGAACGGCCAGTGTGAGAATGTTGAAATGGTGGCACTGTTCTAAAACTGGTGTCAGGGTGGAGATATGATCGCATCCTCGGCCAGGGCGAACTCAACTTGATTCTCACTATTTTGTCTCCCACAATAATTGATCAACGTACTCAAAATAATGCCAATGAAGCACCTTAGATTTGACTGATGCCACGATGGTTTTCGCAGGTCAATCGTGTGCCCCTTTAAAGACCGGCACGTCGGTCGACACATCAGATTTCACTGGTATTATGTTTGCTTTTCAAGTCTAATGCATTGTGGTCACCAGACTATTCGACAAAACCTCACCATCTTCTTTGAAGAGTTCGAGGTGTAGGTCTTCAAGGTCATCTGCCTTTTCGCTTTAAAGGAGGGATATCCCACGCTGGATTTCCGTTGCTAACGGCGGCCACTGTCAGTAGTTCATTCATGCCCGCTTGGTTCTTCCAGCAGTGCTTTGCACGAAGCCAGTTGAGCTGTTCTTTGAAACGCTCACCGCTCAAGATGATAATTTTGTGTTTGAATTGGTGTCTCAACTTTTGCTGACAATTGCATTGGTCGAATCAGCTAAAATAGGGTACGGATTTTGCCTGCAGCGAAGGCCTTCTCCGTTTCGTAGGCATTCGCAATCCACCAGTGTTCTCTGTTATTCTTCGAGCTCTTGAGTATCAGGTGTTTCAGGAATCTGCGTGCGCCAAAACAGTCGCTAGTTGCTAGTATGGCCTTTCTGGCAGCGAGAAAATCTGATGATTTCCACATTGGGCCGGATAGCTTGGGCAGACAGTTCTGAAAGGTGGGAAAATGGCATGTTTAACCCGCCTCCAATCAACCTCCAAGCAACCTCCGCATAACTGTGCGTTTCCAGTTCCTTCCTAGAGAGGTCATCTCAGTATTCCTGAGCTAGTGTAACTTCTCGAAGTGGACAAATGGATATGTTTTGCTTTGGCAGGGACGTGAAGTTATAACCAGCTTCGTAAAACGACATAATCAGAAGCAGGTTGCATACTCCAGAGGAAGCCGCAATCTTAAATTGCAGCTCACCATCAGTAACCGATAGTAAGGTGATCCGATTGACTGTATTGCAGGTGGTGGCCTCCAGGTTGCCCCTCATTATTCTTACGCTGAGCATTGACACCAAATCTATCATCAAATTTTGCTTCTTTCGAACATAGTCATACAAGTTAGGCGTTCTCATCACCCGCAAGAATTACCATATCCTTATTCAGGCTGACCTAAAAGCCTGTACCACGAAGCGGATGTTGTTACAGTTTCCTCAAACGACTCCTCAGGAAGCCACTGAGGGAATAGTCTGACCCGTTTCTCTGCTGCTGGCTCGTGGGCGCAGGGAAACAGGCATTACTGTGTCACGTCTAATGCAGCAGCGCAAAGCAAGTGCCATCTGACCACTATCAGATTATTTGTTCTATGAGTATTTCAACTTTCTTGAGTAATGCGTAGGCGGTAGCGGTCAATGGCCGATCGATCGATGTGTGAACTTTAGAGCCGATATTTTCTGACCTGCCCTTAATCCGAGGAACACAGCATCGCTGATTCCATAAATCTAGATGTGGTGGTCACCCCGAAGAAAAGGCCTTACTGTCTTAGTCCTATATGAGAGAGCGGTACGGCTTTATCTCCAGATTTGACCAAACATTGATGGGATGGATGCATGCGTGAGTAGTTCGGGGCGATGTTTGTACCTGTTGGTTTCTGGTAAAGGAGAGTTTCCGATTTTCGACCACATTTTGCATTATTCAATCAAGGAATTGTAATGTGCCCGCAGTGGACTATATTTATATGCCATGAACAGTATGGGAATTCAAGTATTTAGACATTCGCGGAAACCACTGAACTTGTAGCGTTTAATTACCACTAATGTTATGCACAAAACTCTCGATTTGCATTCATACCAGACGGATACCCTTTATTCGAAGTGTTTTTGTATAAATATTTGGCGAAACCGGAGATTTCGGTGGTCTCGTTTCCAGAGTTTCTTCCTTCGAAATTAAAGCACTCTTGTTTCTCCTGTCTACCAAGGATTCAGTCATTTGCGGTCATAACGGAACGTTCGACCACCGACGAAGCGTCCGTCCTTGGGAAGTACCGGTGAAAGTAGATAACGTCAAACTTCATTGGAATTTTTTTCACTCCAATGGAAACCGTAAGTTTCCTTTAGCAACGCCGTAGGAACTGCTTTTTGTGTGTGACTGCTTTACCTGGCAGTGGTTTTACGACACTTATTTGGACTTGTGTATTTTGGGATCCTGATAGCTTGTGATGTGAACTTGGATTGCTTCCGTTACCAGTTACCTCGCTCCAACAGGTTTATGATAAATTTTAATTACCAAGCGAATTCGCGCTTTTTTATTCATTTCGGACGTAATAGTGAGACTGTCGGTGAGCTCCGTCGGCTAGGTAGTGATTCGCTGCTTGCATAAAATCGCTCTCATTCCAAATACTCTTAATCGTACTATTGTGCAGCTTCGTACCAACAATATTACGTACCCGTTATGGTGTGTTTAGTGCTGTACGTTTTTTGAGCTCCTGTTTTCTGGTGAATTATTTTGAGCAAATAAATACGAGTTTCATTAGGTTGTCACGAGTGCAACCACAGTCTGTACAACCTGAGCAATCTTAAATTATTGAAAGCCACAGAAACGAAGTCGGCCTGAGAAATGTTCTACGAGTTAATCTGCTTTAATTGATGCATCTCGTTTTTTTGCTGTTTGGTTCTATGTCATCGTAGAGTTAATTATATCGTTGTGCATTACCACATCAGTGAACCGCAAAATGTCAACCTGCGAGAACATCGGCTACGCACCGTACTTTTTCATGTGTTATATTAGGCTGAAAACTGAACATGACAAGCAGTGGCGGTGTCACAATGAAATACCAGGTTCTTCTTAGTGTCATCTCCCTGTAACTTGCATTTTTCCCACCAAACCCATTAACTGAGACATATTTAGGGACATACGTTCGCACGCGCTTACACAGGCTACGGTTGTGCGATTATAGTTACATGGATGCCATAACTTCAAGTAGAAATACCTCGAAATTTCTTGTCAAGTTTTCTTGGTGGCTCAGACATTCTTCATTTTATTATGCATCAATCGGTGGTGAGGGCCGCCTGCAAGGTCGAATTCGGTTAGCTCCATCCAAATTGCTTCCAGGGTTCCATGCATTGATCCAAAGTAATGCACCAGAAGTGAATAAATATCACTGAACCATTCGTGTAACCAAACACTCAGGTTCCGGTAATACACCGTCTACTGCCTAAAACAATCGTACCTCCTTCACGTAAAAGCAGGGATCATTTTCAAGTGAAAAAGCTTTTAAGTACGTTGAAAATGGTCTCAAAACAAAGTATTGCTTTTTCTGGATATCGTAAGTGTTCGCATTTTTGGGATGTTCATTTTGTATAGCAAATGGCGTACACTGCATATTATGTAATATATGTGAGTGAAGTTCATGCATAAAATTATACTGCGATACCTCAAATGCCATGCCAACCGAAACAGGAGGAAGGCATTATCAAGCACATCTAAATGAAGACTATAAACGAGAGATATAGCTTGGATTCAGTTTGATCGTTCTGTAAAACCAAATTGGTTGGTAAATCGATGTATTACGAGGAACACACTGATTTTGCTTAATCAAAGAGCAGGATGATTTGGTCCTCGACCAAAAAAATATGGCCACTGGTTTGTTTTGTTTGACATGGGGGTGATATGCCCCACCCGGTACGTTTTACAAAACGGTTAAACGTTAGCCGCTGAAGTATGGTGCATTTTTACATTTTTTTTACATTTACCATACATTTTACATTTACCAGCTACGGCGGATTGCCCGGTTATCTTTCTATGAAAACATATCCTAACTATAAATTATACTAAACCTTATGAATAATTTTTATTCCGTAAACCTTGGTACTTAGGAAACACACCGCAGTTTCCCCTCCAGAAAGACGCAGAGAGTGGATTCTCTGGCAAAGTCACTATTCCTGTTCTCTTGACTTTTCTTGTTGAAATCACTGAGTTCCCTCATGAAAACGTTTACACTGATTTATTGAGCCAGCCTAGAGCTCGAAAGGCATAACATACATTTTTGTTGTTTTCATGAGCGTTTCATGTGACAAATTTGACCCTGATTTTGGAAACTTTATATGGCAATGACTATCCGCGTAAACTAGATTCACGTGGTCTGCAACCCTGGACACATTGATCCATTTCATCCATTTATAAGAGATGGGGACAGATCTTCTCACAAAACATGGAATCCTCACCACAGTACAAACCTGTTTCTAGGAACGACCTAACCAACCACCCTAACAGTTGATTGTATCAAATTTTATTTGGAAGGTTCGTCCAACGTTAAACGGATACCTTATCTGTAAAATTTCATGCTGGATGGCTCAAGTATTTGCCAAATTTCACATATGGGAGGAACGTTTATAGTTGTCACATTTGATGCGTGTTTTTTCGAATTCATGTTGTGCCACTTCAGCTCTCTCCATCGAAGTGTATATTTACATATCCACTCACCTGTCTATCCGCCTACGCACCTCAAAATAAATTTTTGAAAATTTGCCATCCTTTATGGCTTTCTTAATGGGTCTTGGGTACAAATTTTCACAGATTCCTGTAAGAAGCTCCTAGTTGCATCAGTAGTCACATGCAGCTCATCGTTATACTGAACAGTGAGCGGATGTTCCTGAGCAAGCCTTATATGAATGCGGCCAACAGCTGTTTCTCGTTAAACGAAAACGGACTCCAGATATTAGCCTGCCTTGATGACCCTTTCTCTCTCAGGAATAGCAGTTTTTACTCCAAGATTGCGCGGCACATGTATGATCCCGGAACAACAGGAAACACACTTTACTGCACTCACCATTATTTATACAAATTGCATTTTTGCTTACGCAATATACAACAGTGTAAGTGGCGCGTCTCGCTTGTATGCGATGATGCAGACACCATACCAGAAAGAAAGGAAGGCCAGAGCGCAAAAAAGGTTGGAAACTAACATATCAGCATAGCTCCAAAAGTCTTTGTAAAAAAGAAGCTACTCAACACAAAAATTTGACGCAGATTCAGTTCATACTTGTTGAAACGCGCCAATTAGACTCCAATTAGCCAGTCACAGTAGGGGATATCAAATAATGTCTGAAAACAATATAAACCCTACCCGCAAATTGGAAAATACTCATACAACCGAGCGCCGGTGATGCCTCCATTAACGTACGTAAAATATTTCGATATTCCTAGTCACATGTTTCGAAACGAATACAACCATCCAAGTGATCTCTCTTGCAACGATGGGTGCGGTTTAGTACCTAGGCAAAACCAAATTAAACTGTAATTGAATGCGCTTTGCCGGATACCAAGAATTTTTTGTTCAAGTAGAACAAGCGATTAACAGAGATCAATAAACTGCGCCTACCTGATGAGACACATGACGGTTGGAACCAGTTGAAAAATTATTCAACAGTAGTATTAGTAACGTGCTTCGTCAAGTTGATATTAAAGAATTTCAGATTGGATTCGCCGCTTCGGAATTCTTGTACCTGAAAGAAGTGCTAAGTAGCCACAAGTCAAACTTCACGTGTTGGGTAAAATAATTTGAACATAATTATTACCATAGTTCATGATATTGGTTCGATATTCATGTACGTCACTGAGTCACTAAGATTCAGTCTGCAAGGTTCTTTACATTGGATTTAAATAATGTTTGACAGTCAAGCAGTTAAATGACTTGCTGAGCATCTCTCTTATTGAGATTACCTCGGTATACCAATCTGCTATATTCATGTGAGTGTAAATTGGTTTCCTTTAAGATCAATCTCATAGTGGGTTAAACTGATTTCATCCAGTACACACCATTCCGTTAGTGTATGTTGCATCCTGCATGCTTTTTATACCTACTGATTGAAAAAAATCGTAATAATGTCTGAAGAATATATCAAAAGGCCAAGCTTACTCATGGCTAAACATCCATCCCTATGACCTCAGGCAAGTTCAGGATACACATGCGTAGTTTTCTGTCCATAAACGCTATGTTGTCAGCCTGCTTGTTTTTAAATAGGTTTTATAGGTTACAGTTACGGTTTAACGAACTCGCCAGTTTATACTTTCAGAAACTTTGTCGGCCAACATGAATATAATTCAGAACTCTATGGTGCGTCATACGAATTTTCGACTGGCAAACAATGACGCGGCAGAATTACTATCAGCAATGGACCGTAACATCCAACCTTAAAGTACACTCACCGAAACGACTGGTTTCGAGATGAATGAAGCATCTACGTTCTACTGTGTAAGCTTCTTCCATATGTTGAAACATACGCTGATATACGCAAGTTGAGGCATCACTATTTCAAATGTACTAATGTAAATTATGAATTTTTAAATGCAGCCCAATGTAGATTGTTTAGATCGGTTTTACAGATCCCAGAAATGACCTATACTGTCATATCGTTCCCGGCTTTAGTGCAGATACGGATTTCAGGAACCTGTACTTGCAAATGTTATGCTTAACTTGTAGTGGGTTTGATCAACCTCCATGCTTGTCCCTGGCTATCAGGTGTAATGCTTACTCAAATCCTAGGGTGATTACAACAATAAATGAATTGATTTATGTTATTTGCATGGGTGAATTTCGCAACTAATCTCTCCTCTCCTCCGCTTTCTGACCTGTGAAAATCTTAATTTTAAAAACAGTACAAGTTTTCCGCAAACACCAGTAGGTGTTTTTTGGTTTCATAAGGTCAGTTACTATGTAAATCAGTCAGTCCATCACTGCAGGTGCACGTTCATTTTCATCCATTTCTCCTAGATTTTGTTTGTGAAGATAGTCTCATTATTGAGTGCTTTCCGTCTGCAGTCCAGTACCCATACTAAATTTATAATGAACCAATGCGCAAAATGCGGATCGCTTCTCGCCACCGAATCATGACATTTCCATTCATGGAGGCTGTGCCCCAGTAATTGTCTGCTCATGCTATATTCGAGTGGTAGATTTTTGCAATGAAGCGCATTCTTACCCCTTCGCATTCAGGTTAGCGAAGTGCTGCCAAGTACCTTAATCTGAGCACACTCTTGCCCGTCGGATATTCTTGATCTTGCAAGTTATCTTTTCTATGCCTCCACGGGACGCCTGCTACCCTGCGCAACAAATGGTGCCATCAAACTTACTTAGCGGTAAGTGATTCTGGTTTGATGTGTGACGCGCCTTACAGTTATGTATAGACCTATCAGGGAGGTCGATTCCCGATTGAACTACTTAGTGATGGCCGATCGCAGTGCATGATGCTCGTCAACAAATGCCTAGCCACTCATTTCGTGCCACCTATCCTTAGGCAACTCTAATTTGGATTAGCATAGTTCCTTACCGTTGTCAGCGGTGTGAAACTAAAAGTAGGCTAAGAAATCTGGAAACAGACAAGAAGGAAAAAGATGATTATTCTAAAGATTTCAGCTGAATCATAAAAGTACCTTTCGAAGCTGCCTAACCACATCACATCGGCAGTATTTAAGTACGGAACAAGTAACTTGTAAATTATTTGTCCCATAAGACTGTTTTAGCCATAATAAAAGAATTTTGGCCTTTTGTTTCTTCTTTCACTGTGATAAACGCCTGTATTCAAAATAATGTCCGGGAATATACTGATGCAAACATTGAAAAAAGGAACAGAAACCATCGCACTACCAGTTTCTAATGAAATTTCTTTCTTGCTGTGTATTTGGCTACCTCACACATATGTTGCTCATTTGTGAAGCGATACCGTAATCGAGAATGCTATTAGTTGGGTTTGCGTGAACGAACGTTGGCTTGCCCAACGAGCTGAGAAATTCTAGACGGCAATATTATGCAGTCGCCTTCATGTTGCGTGACGAAACAAATTGCTCCGATACGCAAGGCGACACGGTTGTGCTGTCAGCTCAAATAATGGTGAAACTTTGTGAACAGACTGGCCTATTTGTGTGGAATACTGAATAAGTTGGTCGCCAATTTTGCGTCAGCTATTACAATATTGCAGACAACGATACACTCAGAATTCCATAGATCATAAATCATAGCCAATATCTTCAAATGGAAAAGGCATACTGGTAATATTTTTATTTCTTATTTCAACGCAGTACAATTCACTGCGCACGATTTCCAGGCTGCGAAGTTCGTGTTGCCCAAATATGACTCAATGGCAAGCAGCTCCACCTCACCATATTAGGCAATTCAGCATGGTTTACCTCTATTCTGATTTCACAATCTGTAAGTGTATTGATGAGGTGACACTACTTATGCCGAAGAGAATTTAAAATCACTGCCTTCACATTTAATGTGCAGATTCGGTGTCATGGCTTGTTAACCAACACTGAGCATTTAATCACAATTCCTTCTACGGTTAACATTCAGTCCAACAATTCGCCTTGACTTCTGGTACGTGACCTCGGTTCAGCAAACTCTCCGGTACGCACCGATGCTAATTTGTGACAATGCTTTCTCATGCTTCTTAAATTCGAGTAATTTGTTCGATGCCAGATGTCATCCTCAAACAGTGCAATCTAACGCCTTCCATTAACGTTTGAAAAAAGTCCGTTTTTCCCGAAGTCCCCTTTCAAACTTTGCTATTCATCATCCGACCGTTGACAACATCTACGCAACTATTCTTGATATAATGTTCCCATTTTTCAAGGCGCTTAAGAAAAGTGCCTTTTGTAAGCATTCGACTGGGCATGTACGGATGTAAGTCGGAAAGATTCATAATTAATAACCAAATAAAAGACTGAATATCATGATTTCCTTCTCGTCGCCAGAAACAAATTGCCGCCAGAACAAAATATATTCAGAGGACGTTGATTTCCCACACCGCTCGGCAATCAAAAGCGAGCAGGTTTGTCAACAACTGTCTTTGAAATCCCCGTTTCGGTCACCAAACAAAGAAAGGTTTCAAACACGTTTTCGTCCAAAGGTTTGGTACAGAATTGGAAAACCGCTTACTCTGGTCACAACTGACATGCCCACTGTCCAATTGTTGCGTTTCTATTTTGGCCTATTTTCAGGCTGCTTCTCAATTTTCTCTTAGAGTGACGCCAAAGCGTTTTGTAGTGGATGTTTTTACAAACCATTCGCTAGGTGTGATGTAAATATGGAACTAACTTAGCATTACGTAAACAAACCAGTGGGTAATGAAGTTTGTGTTATAAGTTGCTCCTCTCTCAATAACTCAACCAAGGCATCTTGCTGGTCCCCAACAGGCATTCGATAAACCGACTTCTTTACCCTAGTATTTGCCGAAAAAATGTTGTATAGCTCTCAACCAATGTGCCTTATTAGGCTACAGCACTTCTGGCTTATTTAAGCATCAGTCAATGACATCCAACAATAGTCTCTGCTGGTTTACTTGAGTCCATAAGTAAACCATGCAAAATTAGAATTTGTAACTGCAATTTGTGTGCCGCAAACTGCAATCAACTCTACGCTACAAGGTCGACTGAAGGTGGCTGTCCCACTTTCTTCTCAGCGTATCTGCTACATAACATTTTGTCAACCTTTGCTTCGGCCCTACGCAGCATGGTGTAAACTCACATAGAAAAAAATACAGTAACTCTAATCCATTTCAATGCAGTCTCCGTTACTTACTGATCGAGTAGTCAGTTTTAAGATCGATGTCTTACTGAAATGAGAGATAATCTACCGGAGCACATAGATCCCATTTAGAAAGAAGTTAGCTTTTGAGCTCCTGCAATTGACTTTGGGAACAGCTAGAAATTGAAATCGTTGTCCCAGATATGATATTTACAGTAGAATGTACTATTACGGTGGACATCTAGAATAGCCTCCGGAAAGAATGGATCCCTGGTCAATTGATCTTTGGTTCGAAACGAGTGCAGTTCAATTGTATGGATACTCTGTTACCGAAAATTCATCCCTTTATTGTTCTGTTTCATCCATCATTACCGAACCCGTTCTTCCATTTCCCAAAATGGTTAGGCGAACCTCATGCAACTTAACCGTCGATTTCCAAAGTTACTGCATTAGGAATTGAGCAAATGTACCGATGGTCAAGTACGACCCCGTAAAATTTGTCTGTCTTGCCTTTCATACACGGAGCACAAACATGACACGCCCCACTTCCGGCTATAGGCTTTATATCCGGAATAATCGCACAATATGACTTGAAATGTCGGGAGCATTTCATTAGAAATCGAGAAAGCTGGTTAGGAAATGATTTAAAGTACACATTTTTCTAACAAATAAGTGGACACCAAAAAGCGCAGTAAAAAGAGCGTGTCTGTCATTGTGATGTATCATGTGGGAGTAGCTGGATCGGACGTTTGATTTTTTTCAACCGTCTTCCAAACATTTTGCGCAATGATGAATTCCAGTTAGGTGAGGAGCCTCATTCAAAATAAGCAACTACTGGACCACCAGTAACTGGCCCAATGAATGTCGGCATAAAGCAGCAGCTGATTCAAATCATGTTTCATACTTCAGTGCGTTCAAATTAGTCGGTTTTATATACATGTATGCCAGTAATCGCTAATCTAACCACTGTATCGACTGTACTTCGCTGACTATGTAAGCTTACAAAGATCTCTTGGTGACGAGTTAATCAACGTCTCTATATAATTCCTCAGAAATCTACTGAATTTCCCCAACTTAAAGGCAATTGTGCGACTAGATTTTCGCGATTCTATCCACGAAATTATGTAGATCAGTTTTATCCGAACATTTATTGTGTACCCCTGCAACAAAGGCCACCGAAATATGTTGGTAGGCTGTCTTTAAAGCCTAATAAAGAGCGGCAGCCTCGACCGAATAGCACATTGGAAATTCGTCAAAATGAGCCTGCTACTACAAACGGAATTTCGGCTGTTCCAAGTTTTTATCCGTAGATTGAGTGAGCTCGGGCAACCAATCATCTAAACTTTCAAAGTAGGTTGACTTCGGTGGAATTTGGGGAAGCAAAATCGTCGTCTTGCGGTGGTGATCCCAAAAATGTAGTAGCCAAGAATTTACAAAACAAACAAATGAAACTGCTTCTCTGTCTGTTTGGAAGGAATTTCTCGCACATTTTTAGGGAATTCCGCCGGTAAATAACTTTTCGGCTAATCGTCAAGCAATGCATGAAAAATTCGCTCATCGAGGGTATCTTGTTGAGCTTGCTTAGCTTCGAATTCATGTATGATTTGCAGGACCGGATTAATCGATATTTCCATCTGCTTACTCTTGACTGTAGTCTACCCACGGTGAAATCCATAAATTCAATGTTTAGTGAGAGCGTCATATGGTTAGTTACTTTTCGACACATTACTGGGGTGCAAAGCTTTTACGCTTTTTGTGTCTATAGGATAAGGTGAAACTGATGTGACCAAGTCCGACATATATCTTATGAGACAATTGAAATAGGAGTGAATAGTTACTGGATTGTAATCCACTCTGAACTGATAGATAATCCTACAAGTATACCACAGAATGTTCAAAACAACGTACCAGGTCTTTTGTGTTGCAGTGAGTGAAGTTAATCGCGGTAATATCCTGAGGGTTATTTTACCCATAGAAGTGACCGAGTTTTCCGATATCCACAACATAGTTAATATGTATACGGTCGTACAAAATGAGCGCTCTTTGTGACGTTTATCCGGGTTGATGGAAACAACACTAAGAGTAGCTGACACTGGTTTTGAGCGAACTAACTTAAATCAGCCCTGTTTCGCCCATCCTTTCCGATTTCCATTATTTTATTTTTGAAGGCAAAACACTCTGGTTCCAAAAAAGTTGACTTTCAATCGACGGTCAACCAAATCGATCGCATTTTTGAACTCCATCCTACGTTCTAGCACACAGTATCCCCTCCCCCAAAGTTGCTTTTTGTGTTTCCTTGAAGTACAAGCTAACGGTGCACTAGGAACCCATATTGCTGTGTTACGATCCCCGTTCCCTACGGCTCTGTAAGTTTATTAGTGTCTTAGCCATCATGTTGACTGCACGTCCAAAATTTAGTTTTACCACAGCAGCTTTCGACCCACTCGCAACTCAGTCGAAAACTTAATGCACTAAGATACAGAATTATCTGCTGTTGTTTGAACGAACTATTTATGATTTCGGATCCAAAACCGGGCTTCCGGTTACCGGAAGTTAAATTCCGTTGAAGCAGGCAATTTGTCATCATTTGTTCCCTGTAAACTCAACATATTTAGCTTTACTCATGCATTAATGTCAAATTTACCGAGAAATAACTTGCATTAGTTACTTGTGCATTCAAACTTCATCCAGTTCCTGGTAAAATGGGATGGGAGCTCGTACTAAACGCGGAAAGAACTATGCTTCCAAATTGTTCAAAGTCTAATAAATGCGCATTTTTACGACTTGGGTAGCTCTAAAAAACCCTAGAAATACGCCTAAAGCCGATACTCAGAATAGATATTCTGATTTCTACAGTCAGATTTAGAATGTTTTTGTAAATGCCCCCGCATTTTCAGCGTCTTTCGAGTGGCTTAATGATCACCTATCTAGGCGTGTATCTTAACATTTTTCTGAATATGAAACAACAGACTACCGGTTGTCTAATTGCGGTTAATCGCCCAGGTTAGCAACATCTACAGGAGGTTGAACCCAAAACAATAATCCATGTTCCTACCCTATCAGTTACTTTGACTTACCTGTGATTATCACCTCCTAACTTCACCTGAACAAAAATCTGCCCTCATTTCTTTGGAGAACTGAGATGTAATAAAAGGCCTTTTAAACAACCCAGAACAGGTACTTCCGTGTCCACTTGCTATATTGAAAATAATGCATAAAAACATTGTATTCTAAATCTGCATGCTCCAGATTCCTCAAAAAGCCCAGCATTGTCCTGAAGCGGACTCCCCGAAATGTGGAACGTGAAATTTCAAGCTTGCAGCGGATACCGTTGACTGTAATCGATTATCTTCCTTGATAGCTTTCCTTTATTTGATGAATAAATTCAGCTATGTCGTTTGATATCGTGTTTTCGAATAAGTACTGCAAAAATTTCGCATCCAGGAAAATATACCGTATCAACTACGAACAACTGTATAATTTATGAAGAATGCCGAATTCTCAAATGACAGAAAACATCACAAACGAAGGCATCACAAAAGAGAGTTCCAGGTGAGTTTCTCGAAAAGCCAAATTAGTTTGCAAATGAGTCTTTATTCGCTAAGGGACAGAATACTTCTTTGTCCAGTGGTGCTCTTTCCTTCATAACAGCGTTAAAATCCAACTAATTCTAATTAGGTATTTTTCGAAGTAGCAAAAGGATTGAGCAGCATGGATGAAAGCTGCAAAACATAGTCTTTCGGAAGGATTCTTATCCGGCCTGGCTCATTAAGGAAGGCTCCTCTGCTTTTGAAAGGCTTTCCTATGTGCTTCAGCTTCTGAGCAGCGGGATGCTTCGAAGTTGATAAAGCATTGAGGCTAAAAGAAAGCTGGCCTCGGGTAAAATTGTTGGTAAAACTACAGCAATAGGGGATCGCGAATTTTGTGATAATAGTTTGGGGAAATTCTGTTTAAAGGTTGGCGGTGGCTGCTCACGGGTTCACTTGACAATACTGCCGAATAAGACATTCAGGTTTCAAAATATATTGTTGGAAGTTTAGTTCATTGTGTAAATATAACTCAGTTTCACTGATAACTTTTTAAAACAGTCAATGTGTGTGTGCGCTGATTCCTCTTTTCATGCAGTGACTTAGCATTTTAGTCAGGGCAGGCACCCCACATTTAATATTCAGTAAGAGTTCAGAATTTTGTCGACGTTGCAGCGGAACGTAAGCATCAACCTAGTTAATACTTGTGCCAACGTGTACCAACGTGTGCCCAGTGTGGCTACCCCGACCAATGAATTTGTGATTGCTTGCTATGTTAAAAACACGATTATGCCAAATCATGCAACGGAGTTCTGCCGTTATCAGAAGCATCTGTTTTGCACGTTTAAGCGTGACGTACGTGCTGCGTACCTCATTAGATATTTCGGCATCCGTTAACTATTCATTCACTCTCTTGAAATTACCTAAAACACAATTAAGAGTAGATACGTCAAATGCAAACCTTGATTAGTTTAACTTTGTTATAATTATCTAACCAAAACGAACATGTTTGAACTTTTGTTTCTCGTGCATTTTTAGTAAAAAGGGATCTAGTAGCAGCTGCCGTATCAAAAACGAAATAAGCCAATTTGATGAAATCGACGTTATTACCAGTTTTACCAACGAAGAGTGGCATTATGTGTGGCTAGCATCCCAGTATTGATAATAGATTCGACTCTGAAGAAAATTCTCGAATCTAGGCAAGCCTAATCATGAATTCGAAGGTTCGACAGGTCCATCAACACTGGAGGTTCTTGTAATAGACAGAGGTGACGTTCCATCAAACCTTCCTTCAGCAGTATATGTCACCATCTCAGCGTTTTAGTTAAATATATTCATTAGTCACCTGATGGATGACATACACAGTTTCCGAAAAAAAACTACGCATTATCAAATAACTTTCAAGAATGGACTAATTATTGACTGCGTTCTTGCTTCTCATCATTTCAGGAGGTAAATGTCGTCGCAATTTACTTCCGATTGGTTCATTGAAATTTTAGCAGTTTAATCAACATGACCCGTATTCTACGCTCGATTTCCCTAAGATGTTTCTTTAGCAGTGCCTAAACTGTTATGTATCACTTAGTTTGCCAATCACCAGTTACAAATCGTGATAGGGCCAGTCAAGAGATGTTGTTTCAGCCTTGTGCTGTTGCAGGTGCTCAGCAGAGCCTACTAAGTTTGGCTGCGTTTTTTTACTATTCTCCCCTAGTTTCGATTTTTATTTCTCTGATGCTTTTAAAATATGCCAGCGTCCATGAAATGATGGCACCCGTTCTAAGTCATCATTGCTCTACGGTGATAGCAATGATTTCGACTATCGTATCCATGCACAGTCCGTAATGAGCTTCTTTTTGATTGCACTTCAACTCTACACGAAGAAGAAGATCGGTACACGTATTATTAGTAATAACTGAAAAAGTGATCAGCCTCTAGTCTGAATTAAAAATGATTCGACCAATTCCGTGAACATACAAGGTGACTTGTAGAACACATCGGTGCACAATTCTCTTGGGAATGAGTAGAACATAACAGATTTTGCTCCGTGACTCTGAAAAGGCTTCTTTGATGGTCAAGCCTAATAGCTCTAATTTGACACTGTATTTGGAGAGAAGGTGCACGTTCTACCTGTCTCGACAAGACTTATTTTTTGTTCGCTTTTCTGACCAACATCCAAGAATATTTGTCTCACTAGCTGACAGAATGTGTCGGCACACTAGCTTTGGTATAGTTAGAAAACGCCTCTGGCCGAAATCTTCCGGCGGATTACCTTCCTGATGTGTTTTGAAAGAGAATATTTTTTTACATCGAAATGAGTTAAAGACGTCTGACAGAGTCCCACTTGTTCACGTTCTCTGCAGCGATTCTTCACTTGGTACTGCGAAGAAAAATTGATGTAGACAAGCAGTATCATTTTTATGGACTTGACAGTCAGACTGTTCAACCTTCATCAGTTCCGCCCGCAACACGAAGAGTGTGACTGCGCCATACATCACATGTTACTGCCTGCATACACGAAAAGCATCAAGCCGTCCCGGTTGCCTGTGTACAGTACAAATAGCAGTTCATCACGCAAAGTTTGCCTGATATCCAGACAGTTGAGAAATATATCTTTCTGCTATCATCCTTTCACCATAAGCCTATCCGAAGTGAAACCAGTGGATGACTTTGAGTTGCAGGTTTTTACTAGCCATCCGCAATAAGAAATGTCAAGTCTGATTATTTTCCTCGAAATTATGAATCCCTTTTTTGGTTGTAAAATGTGGAAAATGAAAAACGAAAAACGCGCTGAGATCGGATCAGCCAATGATTAATTTTGAAGATGGCTTGTAAAAAAACCCACTTTGATTGCTAGTTGTCCCCAAACTCTTGAGGTTAAGTTGCCTTCTACAGACGATGACGAAAACGGAAGCATAATTTTGGCCGGATAATTAACCGAGTCTCCACTGGAATCTTACAGGTGACGTTCAATGATTTCCCACATGAAAATCTTTTTACTAAAGCTACGAAATCAGATTTGTTTTACTTGTGCACCCACTGGCGGCGATAATGCTTGCATGTACTAGCCATCTTGCCCGCATGTATGCGTCGAAAGCGGATGATCAGGTTCTTCATGTTCATTCCGCTTTTTGTCATTTGCATATAAACATTCAATCCCGTGCATCATACATGCCAGTGAATAACCAGGCAATTCAGTCCACAGTCAAAGTTTCAGATCGGCCTTCTATACGATTTAAACTTTGATTTCCTGCAAAATTTACTGCTAACCAGCGTTTCATCCGTCACCTAATTAAGAAGCACCCTCCCTCCATTTCAATTTTGTCTTAAGCTAATACCTTCGACCGCTGAAACAGTGATCGTTACTTTTGCGCTCCAGATTGGTAGCTGCTGTACGTACATATGCTACTCGGTTGTGTCTTTCGACTGAACGTAACTTCGTACTCTTCCCAAGAAATGGCAGAACCATGGTTGCTTGCATTTCAAGTGTTGTCTGATGAGATTCAAAATGCGGTTTGCAAAAAACATGAGACTAAAGGTTAATGTCGTCGGATTCATCGCTCCACAAAGCATAAATAGACACAAATACACATGGATAACTTTTTCAGTGTAGGATTATTTGTTGTAGGAGACCAGCTGTTATTAGGAAAGATGAGTATAGCAGGCCCTATAGACTAGGCATATTTCCGGGAAACCACAGGTAGTGATATTCGTCTAAGTAACTTTCTGCTCACTTCGGTTTGTTTACCTGGCGAATCGGCATCAGAAACGCTTGAATTTGAGACTAACTCAACAGTGCAGTATCCGGAATCCCTGATAATGAAGGCCACTATTGATGAAGTGAATTGATCGTTAATTGAGTTCAAGCTTTGTAGACCGTGCTGCTTGAAATTATCGCCAAAATTATACTTTGCTGGTAAACCTTGTGAAGCTAGAAGTGATTTCCTCGTCTAAAGTGCAAGTATTATCATTCACTGTTGTATTTAACCTAGAGGCGACTTACCGTAAACGTCGCAACTTTGATACTGGAAGTTCTGCCCAACAACTAAAGTACATGATTGCCCTTTGAATTAGCCATTTTAAGACATGCAAAATTTAGTTCTGTAGTAACAGCGCGCTTCTATGTCTACTTTGAAAGTTCGAACCCATAAGTGTTGAGGCATTTTAAATGAGACAGTCGAATTAAAAAGGCAGAAGTCTGATGGTTCTAAAAACACAGTACTTCAACGTGTTCGACCCATATGAAATTCACTGTTCACAAAAGTTGTGAGACAGGGGCTAGTGAGGAATTTTCCATCCGTGAGTTATGGCTACCTTCTAACACGGAATTCTAATCAAATATTCCTCAGGACAATGGACTATTTCGTCCTCCACACACCCCCTCGTATTTTTGCTGATGTTGCTGAAGATGCCTGATTTAATTCTGAGGTTGCAGCGAGAGAACCATAGATGGCATATGGTTTCCGATTGTCCTTTTGAACTCACCCAACACAGGAAATAAAAGCACGTTGTGTGGAAAAGTTCTCTGGATTTCCTTATTCTTAATTCACTGTCCTCTTAGAAGTGTTTGACCTTTTCATTAGATACAGAGGCGTAAATCGCTTTTTATGTTATTTCCAAACTTGTGCAGCGTTCGACTGGAATTTCGTCATACAACTAAACTGTGTCCACACCAATATCATTATTAACAGGAATCATCGGCTCATGTTATGACTTTCCAGTGAGATTCGAACTCAGGACTTCTCCACCATCGGTCGAAGTCTAAACCGTACAACCACAAGCGAGTTATCACCAGTTTGATTAAATTTCTATATTTTTTGAAATATGAATCATTTACGCCAAAAAATGACATCTCAGTTGGGAAACTCTCGAATCCCCCAGTAGTATTAAGAGGAAGAGCATGTGGTGTCTATACGGCTCAAATAATTACGTCGTCGAAGACAGTACCTCAGATTCAAGCGATTTGTGTCACAAACCTAACTAGCCAACTGCCTTCACTGATAACAAAACGGAAACAGCGTGTTTCTCCGTAATAGCGTTTCACGACCTGAGGAATCGACTTAGGGACAGTAGACGAGTAGCAAATTTTTAAACGAGCAACGTTTCTAGTGGAGTATATTCAACTGCATGTTACGCTAGTGCTTACAGGAGACTCAGCTGATTGAAAACTACATCTTTTCTGTATAATATTTTAAATTGAATGTGTTGTCCAAAGCTGCTTCATGGTTCGACTGAGACTACACCACGATATGCAAACAAATTTGTTGAAATAGTCACTTATAAGGTCACGATCAAAGCTTCGTTCTTTTAGGCATTCCCAGGCCATTTTTTATGGCATTATGGACGCCCTAATTAGACTCTTCTGTCATTCTCCATGTGGCAGCAGAATCAGAGTAATGAGAGTATAAAATCGGGCTGCTAGGGAGTACAAAGTCCGAAAAATGTGCTCCGTAAGTTGAGTAATAATAACCGAAACTTACTTTCCAAGCAGTCCATCAGTTTAATGTTATTACTGACTACAAATAGGACGCCTTTGTTTGTGGGGTAATTTGGAGTGACACTCTAACAGCGCTTCGTAAATTTGCCTATGAAATTCGGCGACACATTTTATGAATCGGTTTAACCTTTCTAAGTTCACAGAATCCCGAGTAGTAAGGCATCTGAAGCGGCTAACCATTGATCAGACTATGGTATGCCATGAGATAAATGGGCAAGTTCGCAAATTCAATCACCAGTCGAAGCCTTCTAGGCTAAGTTCAACAGCAAGAATAATAGCTCCAACTACAGGAATACCTATTTCAAAAGCGGAATAATTCATGGTGTTTTTCTCATTCACTGTTCGTTGATTGGTCCTCATGCTGGGAGCAGATGGCTGGGATGTGGTTAAAAGATTTTTTTCTGTTCGAGTGTGGAACAGATCGGTTAGTCGTGCTGGAGTGGGGAAATAAGTACGATCACAGTGATCAAAGTGCGTTATTTCATTGTGAATGAACGTTGATCAAGAGTCTATTTTGAAGTGGTAATGTTTATCATGCAGATAATATGATTAGAGTATAACAACCAACTGGTGACGCGGTTAAATGAATCATTTGTATGCTCAGTAGGTACTTAACCTTTCTTTGCTGACAGCAGCAATGAGCGTCACCCATTTAGGACTACGAAGCGCAAATCTGAAGCACATATGTTAGTCCTCAGCCAACCAGATTAAACGTGGGTGGCCTGAATTCTACAGTTCCATGAAAATGATGCGCATCACGTTTCTTCATTGTTCAAACCATTTTCTTTAGTAGTAATTCAGTAGCGAGATAGTTGCACCACCATAGCCTTGGGAAATCATAGTCAACATCATCATTGACAGCATGACACCAGTGTTCAATACGGATGAATCCCTGTCGTACAGCTATGGGAAATATATTTAACCAAGTCCGTTCACTTGGTTCGAAGGTTTCCATTCCAGCTGTCAAAGTGATTCTGCGGAAATACGAGAAACCCTTGACTGTGTACTCGATTAGCAAGCACTAACGCAGGAAGTGCATGCTCAGATAATCGTCATATATTGGACTGCTTTGTAGGCATCCTTGACCACGTGTCATCACTGACGCTCTAAACTAAAAACCACAACATGACAGATGTAACACGCACATGCTTGTTCCTGCAACTTTTCCAAGGGCATTGAAATCATCTCGTCAGCCAACTATTGGCTGTACCCTTTGATGGTTCATCAGGTCGAGCTGATCGCACGTCTGTGAGGTAAAACTCTCTTTGGTGAACCAAGCTGACGTAAATATATGATTCAAATGAGGAATCAATTTCAAATGATGATAATTCACAAAGATTGGATCTACTGTACAGATAAACCATCTGTCTTTGTATCAAACTAAAAATCCACCTCACCAAGACACTTCAAAATTCAGGTAGGTTCAAATTGTCGTTGAACTGCCAAATGGCAGTTGCACAATGAGGCCCGAGAAGACGACAGTGGTAGTGGTATGTCGTAGTGATATCGCCCCGAGAAAGTCTTGGATGTCGTCCAGAAAATGAAGATGAGATGACTTGTGCTAGTTCGTCTAAAGGACAGCCTACACCATCTGTTGATTCCAGTACCCCTTGAGTTTTGCTTCCACGCTGTATTACTTTGCTGCATGCATTGCGCCGGATAATTCGGCTTGAAAGTTTGAATTGATTGCTAATGTTCGGTGATTCTGTATCGCCTAAACGGGAGACGCTATGGTGTGGTAATTTCATGCATGCCCAACTCAACTAAAGCTCGGAGTTTGCGGTGGCATATTTCTCCTATTTCTGAGCTGTACATTACGTGAATCGAATTTACCGTCAAACCGCTGAAGACACGATCATACTGACAGAAGCACTTGAACTATGTAATGAGCCAAATGTGTTGCTACACCCAAGTCGACTGTGTCCATGATTATTCGGGGATCAAAGATAGACAGGTGGAATATTATACTCTTAATAAACTATACCTTGTGACCATTGGTAGAACCAATAACCCTCAACAGAAGTAGTTAGTCATGTAAGCATCTACTTCTCCCAGTAGATTGTTGTCCATGAAGTAACAATATACCTAGCCTCCGGATTGGAACATAACAAGTGGGGCTACCGGATTCGTAGCCATCTTCAAACAAACTTTGTTCAGTCCAGTAAACACACGACTTATATTCAAAATAAAGACGTCTGTCAATTAAAAAAATACCTAAACTTCGTGATCAATCAATAAAACAGTTCGACATTGCTAACCAAATACTTTAAGATTCGTCGCACTACTTTCGTATTTTAGAACGAAGATTGCATACATCGAGTTAAACTTTGATTGAGCTCATGTCTAGGTTCAAGCCTGAGGTACTCTTTAGATGAAACAGATGAATAGGTCCTAATCTAACGGAAAATAATATGTGGCAATTTATTGTTGACAAAATGTTGTTTTTTTCGGGTTACCGAAAAAGCAGTTGTAAAAGTTGTGTCTCCGGTAAGTGGACCAAAAGCAACATATTTTGTGATTAACCGTTGGGGATTTGATGGGGTCCAAGCATGCAAGACTCGGAGCAGACCAAGACTACCAGACACGGAAACACACTGCATTCTGTTTCACATGACAATGACATTCTAAATTCAAACCTTACGTTGCGTTCAGCTTATTAGCATTGCTGAACAAAGAAACATCGCTTGACGTCGAAAAATGGACATAACGACTCAACAATTCAAATGAGTAGGCGAGCCTTGTGTAAAACAGACTTTTTTTCGGTTAACAATTCTTACTGATACCAACCTGGGAGATTTTTTCTAATTTACGGTCTCGGTACAAATATCTCCTCTGAAAATTTTTTCGGTTACAATTCTTACTGATACCAACCTGGGAGATTTTTTCTAATTTACGGTCTCGGTACAAATATCTCCTCTGAAAATAATTTGTCTTCTGAACTGGCTTCCAAGTGATTGAAAAAACTCGTTTATTTCATTCCATTCCGTGATGTGTCTTATGCTCACTTGGAAATAAGGGGAATTTTTGTACTAAACACTGCCTCCTCCAAGTATAAGGGTGCCATTTGGACATATTCGTACTAAACACAGAACTCGAACTGCCTGTTTTCTGGCGGTTAGCCTGCGTGATATCGAAACATACATCAGACTACGTGTAAGGGATACTTTTTATATTTCCGTCCACGTAATAACGGAGAAATCTGTCGGTGTATACGTCTGCAAATTCAGCACAGCTGTAGTGGATTGTTAAGCAATTTTATATCAAATAGCCATTTTACCTAAGAAGCGCAGTTGTAGTTTCTTTGTTCCTTGGCTCTCGGAAATTTCCGGAAACAAATCTTTAGGCTTTCTCACAATGATTACTGATGGTGGTACCTCCTTATAGTTTCGATCAGTATGGCCCTTTCGTCCGAATACCTAACCTCATTGTATGTTCATTTTTAGGAGGTTGATATTTTAGTCATCACATTTGATATATTTTGAAAGGTTGCTCGAATAGACCATCACTATAGCACATTCTGTTTATTGATCTTTACGTAAAATGGTAATGGCAATCAGAAATTTGCATTTCAAATCCTACCACAGATTTCTGAAGTGCACGGTGCTCACAATTTAAGAAGTTAAACGAATAAATATACAGCGATTCCTGGATCCCAGCACAGGTTGACTGCAACTGCTTGGAAGCAGACAAAACTGAAGCTTTGAAAACTTTCCAGAGTCACCTGGTTGTCGAATCGGCTCAATCAGTACTGCGTTTTATCAATACACACAACTCATCTTCGATATATCAGGAAATCCACTAAAAGGAATGCTTCCGGGTAATTAAAAAAAATAAGACCTAACTCTCGTCTGATCTGGTGCAGCTTAAGTGTATTTTTCAAGTTTGACTGATGCTTCATCCTCACAGAAACCACAAGCATCAGTCTCAAAGATATTCTGTTAATAAAAGACAAATATTAACTTATTTTACCGATTGCCTCTAGCGGGTCAAGTGTTGGTTTTTCTTTTATGAAATCAAAGGAAATTTGCGTGGATTTTTCCTCTCTTAAATTACCCGAGACACATTCTAACTTAAAGGTCACACATGTTTTGACCGACGCTCCTAAAAACCTGCGTGCATTTCTGTGCTACACCATGTATGATCGCACGGTTTAGGCAAACTAAATGATTTACGGATTTAGTTGTCATAAATTTCCTTCCATTTGTGATGGCTACTGTGCCATGTCAATAACCGTTACCGTTGCTTTCACAAAATTCTCTTCAGTTGTATTGGTATTGCACAACGGCTTAACAAAGCTCTGAAGCAAATCCCGTACATTGACCTTTAATTATACAATACTGCTATTGAATCAATCCACTTTGCGTGCATAACTCTGCTTAACGTCGGCTAAACCTGTTTTTAAATTTGCCATTTATGAATAGCTGAATGAACGTTACCCTGTTTTGCTATAAGGAGATTTCGATTTGCACCACGAAAGGTTTTTGTAGTTGACTTCAGTTGCTTACGTCCCACTTCACTACACAAAAGTTCTCATAGTTCTAATATTTCAGATAGGTTTGTCTCTCAACATTTTATAATCACCGTTCCGTACATTCAGTTCAAAAATCCACAGTCAAAATTTCACAGTATTAGCCATTTTTCACGGGTCAATTTTGAACACATATTCTTCTTTGCGGGTTTGTCTGCCCGTCACATGATTTCTAACTTATGTGTTTTTAGCTACTGAACGCGAAAAGTGATATATGTTCAAGAAATACATCTAATGATCCGTTGACAGATCATCTGGTTGATCGATCAACCGGCTGACTGAGTGGGTGAGTAGCTGATTTTCGGCTGACCAACTGATTATCTGATTGTGTAGCAATGACAAGTAATAAACTTTCAACTGTAACAGCTTTACGGTGCCCCGTCTCCATGTCATTCAAAGGAACCGCGAGGGCTGATATACTGCTAGATCACCGAAGCCTAGACAGGAGCAGCCGGGGGCGGGTTCGAATCACGGACTTTCCGGTCAGTACGTCTGTGCCTTTACCACAGAACCATCCCAAATCCATTGATAAATTATAACCGTTAAGCTGCAAAACCATTTGGGTGCCTATCCCTCATTCATCACCTAACTGGTTGATAAAAAGGTCTTTTGAAAGTTGCTTCGGGGAACATCCCTCAACAAATCAAGCCATTATGTAACCTTGGGCGAGGAGCACGATCAGAGTTTGGCCCACATTCCGTTCTGAAGATGAATGTCTCCTTTGTGTTCTTAGGCCCGAAAATAACGTCCATGAGACCTTCAGAACGAGATGGGGATCAAGCAACCATCACATCTGATCAACAGTCAGGCGTACGCCTAGTAGCTTAGTGGCTCTGTCACTTCGTGAATCTGATGAGTAATTGGCTTCCCTAAGGAGTGATCAACTGTCGGACGAAACCATTTTTGGTTGTCTCTTGGTTTTCCCTCCATCCTAGCGAATTCATAAGTTCCTTGCAGACTGAGGACCTTCACTTATAATTCTGAAATCGTTTGTTTGAGTGTTACGGTCCGAAACGCATGTATGTACCTTGTCAAAACACAGAGCAGGCAAGTGATTGATGATGCTATTTTTTAGACAGCCAGGCTACTGGAGGGGAAAGGAAGACATGTTTCAGCCCATATTGGTGCGGGATGAATACAATGTACATCAGATACCCATGACTAGTTTATGCTTATCTACCCCTATCCCCACCCTGGAAAGCTAGTCTAAGATGATTCTGAAAAATGCAGAGTGAACAGTCGCAGTGTTATTTGGAGTTGCTAGATAGAACCTCGGAATTTAGCATCAACGTTACAAGTGCACATAGAAGATTTAATTATATAGAATAGACCAAACTACAGGAGGAGACAGACCACGAATCATATTCCAATATGCAAAATTCATTTATGTGTGGGACTAGTTTGTCTTTACGGTGGCAACTGAACGAGTCAGTCACCACAAACTGCCTAAAAAACTCTCCGAACTGGGCTGTCCGTAGTTTGCAATTCTCTCACTTTTATAACGGGCGTGAATTCGAATTTTCACTTCCGTTACATTCAACTAGGATTCGTTTGCTCCACAAACTAGTGAATTTATTAATCGGTGGGAATACAGTTGTGTTCGGTGTACAAAGCCAAAGAAGTCTGAATTTTACCCATTTTGGTTCATGAAGAAACGCACACACAGACACACAATAAACACTTGAAATCAGTCAGCAACAAACTGCCAGCCCCAAGTGTTGGTACTCCATGCCGAAGGAGGAATGCGTCGAAAAAAACAAGATATACTATCATCCACAAGGCACGTCCACCGTGATTCATCGGTTTTAGGTACTCATACATATTCGTTTCTTCCCGGCACTTCCACAGGACATGATTCATCCTGTCGACATACTGTAACAAACTTCCAATGAAGACAAAAAACAGTGAAAATGAACGGTTCGCTTGAAGTTAGTGGATTGTATAGTTTAGAGACAAAACAGGAAAATCGTTGCGTCGAAGAACACGAGGGTATAAAGGATGGATAAAAGTTTCTAATGCAAGGTAGAGGTAACAAGGACCTCGTCACAAGGAGAACCACGTGAATGACATGACACACAACATATCCGATGAAACTGACAAAAAAATCCCTGGCCACAATCTGTCCCTGTATATTTAACAAAGGAACATGTAGCAGTCTCAGCCTGCTCTCATTCAGTAGACTGTTCCTTCGTATGCACAACATAATAAGTCAGCGCCTATTCCAAAACCACCCAGGCTTGTTTGAGTGTAATTCAAGTGGACTGTTCACTTTAAATAACTGAGTAAATAATCGTCGAAGAGTACAAGTGCCCCACTCGTAAACAGCAGTTGTAGTTTCACATGACAGGCTAATAGTGATAGCGAAAAACAAGCCATTAATGGGCAGTGCATTCAAGCTGTCCGTCAATTCAGAGCTAGCCCATTCATGACAGTCATAAATAAATTGGCAGGCGTCACCTAGAGATGTGAATCACTGAACAGCGTGTACATCAGTCGTTATTACCATTCGCGGCACTCACAATTTTTTTGTAAGATTCTCTGTATCACAAACATTTACTTGGGACTTCAATAAAGAAATCTTGGTTGCCATAAAGAATGCGTGGTCGCATTCAGCAACAAGATGGATGCTGAGTCTACGTTTCCAAGAACGTGCAAATTTTTGTCTCCGATGAACTCTTCCAGTGCGTCGATGTTCCGCGTTAACTTGAGCAGACTGAAATCGTATTCTCATACGTAGCTATCGGTCGGTCAGGCTGTGGTGAGCAGACTCGAACAAGTAAGGATCAATTCTTATTAGGATTTGGGTTTATCCTCGATTTTAGATGAAAAGTTTGCAAAACAAACGTCTAGAGTTATGCTTCTTCAAAGTATAGTCTTTGGACACATGGGTGCTTTTGCTACTTGTTATGTTTATGCCAGCGATAACAGGCTTCACGCAGGTGGTCTTAGTTTCAATGTTTGTTTACTTTTGCGGATTGGTAAAGAAGAGCCATCTAGCATCGTATTTTTATGCTGGAATTTTACTATTTAGTGTCCGATTGCCCGAGCAATACTGTGATGCATGCAATGCACCGCCATTCTCTCTGAACAGATGATCAGAAATGCCGAGAAACCGACTCATTTGTTTTGATCTTTCCCTAAGTAGTTAGTTGCGACCACAGTCAATCACGTGAAACGTACACCATGAATACAATTATAAAAGGAATGCATTTGTTTAAAAGCTCATTCACTTGCTGGAGAACCTATCAATCAATTCTCGAGTGGGCTACATAGGCTCAAGCACACTTATCCGTGTGCGAGTAGGAAATTATCCATTTGCATGAACGAAGAATAATCACTACATGGATAAGTTGCCGCCAATTTTTTCAGTATAATGCTTGCCCGTAAAAATCCTTATGGTAGTGCATCTTTATGAATACACGACATTAATTGTTGGTTGATAGGTATACGTAACTGATGTTAGGTTTTGATCGCGTGGTTGTTAAGAGAGATATCATCAAGATATTGTGCGTACTGCCAATTCTTCCAAAAGTACAGCAAACCAATTATAGACAGACCTGACGTTTAGCAAATTCTTTAGCAAACATTCCAATGCGAAAGTGTTCGGATGATATAATATCTAGATTTTATTCCAAACTGAAATGATGGAAATCAAAAATGATTGTTTTGATGGTAACTGAAAATGCCTTGCTGCCTTGAAACTGACTAAACATTCAAACGCTTATCCATGTACTTCATAGTGCAAACCTTCTCCCCAAAAAAGAACATCCACCCAGAACGACCCTTGACCTTCTTCGTCGGCAGCACCCATCAAGAAATAAAATTCATCAAACTTAGGGAGCAAACACTAGTGGAAATCACTAATTCCCAAACAAGTAGAAGTACTGAGGTTATCGACAGAATATCGTGTTCTTTAAAGGCTCTTTGACTATACAACATCTCTGTAAACACTGGTTTTATCATCACGTTACCATACTAAATGACAGAAATTACTTTTTATCCAGAGGCTACTTGACGGTTTTCCAGTAAATCTGGTGACCCAAACAAACATGGTTGCCGAATTCCTGATTGTCCACTGATCACACCAGAGCAGTTAACTTTCGTCGAAATGCAATGGCTTATATCCTCTGTGCTCCAACCTTCATATGAAAGAATCTATGAATCAAGCATCATAAACTGTGAAAAAATTCGTACACACAAGCTTACAAATTCCCGAAACCAAACCATGGTGAGTGGTGACAAATGATGTGTGATACCACCTACGTAAAGTGAAGTTTGTTTTTCCTATTTGCTTGAGTCATCTAATCCATCTTTCCATCTTGAACGCACAGGTGAACAAATAAGCTGATTTTTCGGTAGTATGTGATAATTTCTTAAAACTAAGGGTTCTCTGTTCATCAGACCTATTTGAACATGAAGTCCCTTTTCGCTATGGTGTTTTCACTGGTCGCTCTCACGCCGTATCCGTATTAAGCCTCATGCCCATCCTAGGACAGGTCCGACACGTGCGTAAAAGAAGTGCAAAGAAGTGGAAAAGAAGAAGAGGAAGAAGGATTATCACAACGTGCAGGCTAGAGGTAACAAGTGTTCTGCATTTTTCCTACTTGCTTGCGACCCCAGACTCTGATCACCCTACTGCCGCAAATTCTCCAGCAGAACATTCTTTCGAAATTAGAAAAGCTTTTCCTTCCTACATTAGGTTCTGCGTTTGAGTTTTAAAACACGGATATAACAGAGATATGGGTCAAGCACTCTACTCATCACTTGTGGATAATTTTCTGCGCTATTTGGGATATTTCTTCAGTCAGCACATCTTTCAGCGGAAAGTGAGCGTTCACGTTATGCGAAGATGAGTGTGCGGTGCGAAGTAGGTTAAGAATTACCACCTATTTTGTCGCCGTAAATAGCCGAGTAGTTTTCTTTTTCCTCAGAATTCCGAATTTTTAAATTGGTGCCCCTGAAAGGCCTTATTTTTAAAGGAGTGTACCTTATCATTCTAAATCGTTCATGTGATTGTATCACGAGAAACAACGTTGTGAATGGCGTTGCATGTTCGCTTTACACATAAACCATTCTACATTACCCAATTTCCCAGTTTGATCGCACTGTAGGACTGTGATCTGATTGGATGAATATTCCTCCCTTCTGACTGCGATTTAATTTTATAGAAAAGCTGTATTACAACCACTTCTGTTCCCGGCAGTTTATTTGGCACTTCTAGTTGCATTACTCAATGGTTTTTCATCTGATTTCAGCGTGAGGAAACCATTTATGTGAACGCTGATTTATCTCTTCATGTTTCTAACATGGTCTATTTAGATACTTCTAGCCTCCGGTTAATACAACCGAGACAGCCCAGACAAGACATGTCGGACTGTGTTGTACGCAACATTAGCTATTCTTGATCCGTCTGGACAGTGTATGTGTTAGCAGACGTTCAAAACAGGGTTGCAACCTTTTTAACATGCAACCCCGGACGTGCGTCAGATTGCGCGAAACAATGGGAGTGACGCTGTATATTAACTTGTGGCTCCCAGCAGCATGTTTCTCTTTGTCAGAGTGTGCACTGCATGCCCTAATTCTAGGCTACCAAACGGTTCGTAACCAACTACACCCATGTTGTTGGGGGGAATCGATTTGTGTGCACCACAACTAACACTTCTTTCCATTGGTTGCGTGCATTCTATTCCATTGATCGTCCGTCTAACCGTATGGGTTGATCGAATGTAGGCACGATTCAATGCATAGAACATCGTACGAGCGCAGTTTGGCACTGGAACGGACGCGCAGCAAAAGTTGTGGACAAAAAACTAATTATTTTACCAGGCGATGGGCAGTTAACGACTGTCAATGGGGTGTCCATTATTTGGTCCGGCGATGCAGGCCTCATATGAACAAATTCTGATCATGTAGGTAGACTACAACGGTCGGTTTGGCCTCTTAGTAAAGCCAGTTCTTGTAAAGTTGAGTTTTTTCCTAGACAGAGAGATCTCTCGTTTCTCTCGCTTTCAGTCGATTGTGGCAAAAATCAGACTAAAAATGCACCTCTATAATGTAAAAATTTTCCGGATTTAGGTTCGAATTGAGCTTCTGCGAGACTCGACAATGCTACTTAACGATGGATTATTGCTAGCCCAAATAACCAGGGTGCTTAAAGTCGTGAAACAAGACGAATAAGTTTATGATGGTAAAATGAACATTATGATGGAGCTCTACCAGAAACCATATCTGAAATATTTCATTTCAGTCGTGGCAAACGATTTTGAAGCATTAGTGGTTTGCCAAGTTGAGGTTTCGATTTTTGGGATTACTTCAACATAATAAGACCTTCAATGAATCACACCAGAGGCACCCATTAACGGTCATACAACCGCTTGGCTTCTGCATACTTTTCAAACCACTTGTCAAACCACACAGATGTTTTGTATGTATGGGCTGATAAAAAACAAACCATCCATGTTGTATCTGAACATTCAGAATTTTCTTCTGGTCATTTTTACCTGAGATATAGCAAATAGGGTCCGAAACAAACTCATAAAAATATGAGACATTCTGTTCGTTAAAACAGATACACCATGCTTTTTAAAAGGACATGGAACTAGAATACCACAAAGGTAACATCATTCAAATGGATACTTCGCGACAAAATGCAGAGTGACTAACAGCATCAAGGGCCCTTAACGTTTTCTCAGTTACCTTCTTCGGATTGCGGTTCCGAGCCGAAGGATCCTCATAGATTCAGGAATCTGAGTGAACGCTTTGAATCGGCAACAGTAGAACAATGATCTGGAGCCAGGATTAGACGAAGGCAACTTTAAAATGAACCCGGTATCGTCAAATCAGCTGATATGGTTGGAGTTCAGTCGCCCCACCATACTTTTCCAAACTTCATCAACTGTTTTACCAACAAATAAATTCACCCAGGAGTGACTTAGTTTGGTATCAGAAGGCGATCTTACCAACTCGTTCCGTGTCTAACCCAAAAACCGACTAATCCTATGCCTCCACCTCGGTCTGAGGAAACTGCGTAAAAAGGTAAACAATGCAGGATAATTGATCTGCCGAGCAAACTTTTCTTAAACAACTGGACGGCTTTGGCATCGTCGAGCGGCTCAAAAAATTAAGATTGATTTGATGCCTTAGTTCTCAGGAATTGTGGTTGAGATTTACTGACTGGCTGTATAAACACGCCCTACCAAGATAACTAGCATTTGTTCAGACATCACCCGAAGCGCAAGATTGGGAAACAGATCATGCCTTTCCTTATTACTGGTTGTTATATTGGTTTTCGCAAGGAGTATTAAGCAATCCGCACCTCTGATCTCAATGAGATATTTTACTTATAACTGTGCTGTAAGTGTCTGGTATTTACGCAGAGTGATATTAGAGATTTCCGAAGAATTCTCGCAGATTACGGTGAATATAGGCTGTAGGCCAGTAGGATATAGGTCTGATTTCATCAAATGCAATATGCTTTGAAATCACGCGAAAACACACTACTTCACCATGAATCCCAGTTTTATTTATGTCTATACAGCAGAATAGTCGGATTTTGAATGACCTTAACTATTCCTACTACCCGGATTTAAGTATGAACACCCATGATCCAAAGGTTGGTATGGCTGTGAGTAATGCAACTGGTTTGGTTTGGATGTTGCTTGTTGTGTGGCCACCAGCCTCAGTTATTGAGAGATTTGAGGACATGGCCCTTTCCCTATTACAACCCATAACACCCGAAAATAAGAAACCTCAAGGTAGAGAAACGTCGTGGTTTCCTGATTGATTAATTTGATGATTTCAGGTCGGGCAAGAGTGAGTCAACTGGGGATAGTCTAATCCTTTTTTTCCCTGCTTTGTACTCCCAAGATAGGTGCGGTCCTCGATTTTTCGTCAACTTCATGTTTTATGTCAACATCAAACTATGCGGAACTGGCAAATTTTCACATTACAGTAGTGTTATGAGTATTTCGCCCCATCAGAAAAGCATATAGGGATGTCGCTTAAGGTATGCAAATGAAATCGAGTTCAGCCTTTTGGTAGGACCTGGAGCATCTAAGAGTCTCCTTGNTTTCAGGTCGGGCAAGAGTGAGTCAACTGGGGACAGTCTAATCCTTTTTTTCCCTGCTTTGTACTCCCAAGATAGGTGCGGTCCTCGATTTTTCGTCAACTTCATGTTTTATGTCAACATCAAACTATGCGGAACTGGCAAATTTGCACATTACAGTAGTGTTATGAGTATTTCGCCCCATCAGAAAAGCATATAGGGATGTCGCTTAAGGTATGCAAATGAAATCGAGTTCAGCCTTTTGGTAGGACCTGGAGCATCTAAGAGTCTCCTTGTTTTACTGGGGTGTTCCATATTTACGTTAGACAATGGTTGTTTGTAAATAACGTTTGTCAACGCACATGGAGCTTTCCCTTATCTATCTAGACTTCCTCCATATACTATCAAGGAACTAAAGTGATACTGTGGGGAGCAGGTGTACGCTCTAGCACCATTGTGTGTCTTACACCTTCCATCAATGCCAGCAATTGCAGCAGGTAGCGTGGCATAGTTGTACGCGGTTGCCCTAGGATCGTCAGCTAGGTCTAGATCTCCCATAGGTCTGGGACCACTTCGTACTGTCAACAAGAGGATCACCTCCCAAGAATCACACAGTCGGTGTTCCTAATATAACATTATACTACATTCTGTACTGGTTTACCGTCTTGCACTGATAACTTCAAGCAGGAAAGTGCAGTTGGGCGATACGGTGCACAATAACTTATGTCGGGCCGACAACACTACATTGGTCGTTAACCGCCATAGGATGATGATATTTATTACGACACCCGAGTCTATAGCAAATAGTCACCAAATCAACCATCGCAAAAAAGGTAACGTCGTACACCGAAATCTCCAGCGATTGTCTACAAGTAAACTCTTCATGGTAGACAGTAGTGGATATTTAATGATAAATTTCTCCTACGTGTTCAGAGAAAATATATAAATTTCGACAAAGAGCTAATGGAAGTGCACAGACTAATGGCTTAGGGGCAACCACTTACGAGCATTCGGTCAAACAAAGAGGCCCCAGCTCGCGATCTGAGAGGTACACCAACAGACGCGCAGTCAGCTGGACAATCACCAGAAATTTAAAGACCGTGGCGATTTACTGCGTTTGGATCTTGCATTGAAGGGTTCAGAAGTGCAGCAAACTTCGACAGATAGAGCATTAGGAATTCATATAGAGGTAGCTTGTTGGCCCACGATGGCCATTTCCCCGTAAATCTGACTGACGTGCGTACAGATGGGATGCGTCGAAAACCGATCGTCAAATGGGACGGGGGGGAATATAAGATAGAATAATGAAGACAGTTCGCTTCAATAGCTCCATGTTTTCGCATATCCACTTCGAAATATGGAACAAATACGGCGACCCGCCAGATCTGACATGATATGAGTTTTTGTGCTTGGTAGGGAAGAATATTGATGCCACACAGATGTCTTCCAGTAGAGCAAGCAAACCATTGCTCTACGGTATTTTCCAGGCTCATCGCAAGAGCAATACCTTAAGGACAGGACAGCACGACTTCAGTGGGGAAATCACGTCAAGTACGAAAGGTTAGCCAAACTTAATGCACACCACAGGTTGTTGGGTTTCGTATATTGCCGCGTCAGTTCCATTGCACAGGTGACATCAGGGTTCATTGTAACTACATGGCCGAATAAACCACGCCAGGATGTTGATTCTGATTCATGCGGCAACGGGATTGCCGTGAAACGCGAGAATCACTCGACTGGGTGTGAAACTGCTTAGCAATTAAGGGTTTTTTTAGTGTAATAAACAAATCACAGTAACGCTTTAGGGCTAAACCAAATAGTTCGAAATACACATGCAAACGTTTTGTCCGCGAAACATTTATCCAAGCACTCAATTTATTTTGGTCCTCTTGGGAACTCTGGCCGTCCACTGGTAATTCGATTCTACTGGTCACCCCGTTATTTTGGAAGCTCTCGCAGTCCGCCTACATATTCCTATGTTCATTTACCATCCTACAAGCATTGCACTATCGTCCGGATGCGGATTCCAGAACGTCCGCCAGAAAACACCGAACGATCCTCATGCGACACCTCCGCATCCAAACTCAAGTGAATGTTACAGCACCTTGTCCCTGAAGCGTGACGCAGAGCTTCTAAAAAACTGAAAATATACACGGGAAAGCTGAGTTCCTCAGAGTATGGATTTATCTTCGTTTAGGAAACTAAAACGAACAGCCGAAAAGTCACACAACAGAATTTACAAGAAAATTATTCTGTCGGCGAGGCCTAGAAAAAAATAAAATTGAAAAATAAGTGCGACGAAATTACAGGCCCATTCCATGGGCCGTCGTCGAGGGTTTCTATTACATTCCCTAGCTTTATCACTTATCCAGTCCTGTTTTAGTAGCGCTATCAACTCAGTTTACAGCCTAAACACGTTCCACCACTGTACACTCTTTGTGCCGGGTTGAGGCCAGCCCAACACCACAAACTCTGGTTGATGTGGGAGATGTGAAAAGCTGTATTGTCATTTTCATATATTCCATTTTCCTGTTTGCTGACGGTGACTGGTGACACTGACCATTCTTGTATCGTACCTAGATGTATGCCCCTCTTACATCTTCACATATGAAACCATTCCACCTGTGCTGGTTGAGTGCTTGCCGGACAAATGAACTGGCAACATCAATTACTGTTCTGATGCCCGGGTTCAGGTGTTAGAAGGCCGTTACAGAATTTCACCGCCCACTTCTAGAAATCTCGTGCAATCCGAGGATTGTGTTCCAACACATCCTTCGTTAAAACAGATGACAAAATGATTCCTGCTAGAGACCAAGATAACCTTAATGGATTCAATGAAGTAAACGCTGAGGATTGGTGTATGAGGTAGTGATCCTTCCCCGAGGAGCACACTAGTATCCTTTAAGTATGAACACCCATGATCCAAAGGTTGGTATGGCTGTGAGTAATGCAACTGGTTTGGTTTGGATGTTACTTGTTGTGTGGCCACCAGCCTCAGTTATTGAGAGATTTGAGGACATGGCCCTTTCCCTATTACAACCCATAACACCCGAAAATAAGAAACCTCAAGGTAGAGAAACGTCGTGGTTTCCTGATTGATGATTTCAGGTTGAGTCTGTCGTTAACACAACTCCGACTCGCAAATAAGTGCATTTCATGAACCAGTTACTAAACTACTTTGTCATTTCCGTCCTTCAGTTTTTAGTGTCACCTGACTGAAAACAGTATTTTTAAGAGGAAGGGTGAAGACACTTGGTTCAGGCATTAGGCTTATGTGTATGTTGTTCAGACGAAAAACCGGAAGAAACGTTTGAGTACAAATACAGTGCAGTGACCCATAGTTTTTAAAATCAAGCGCGGGTACTCGCAGCATGAATGAGAGTACACGCCTGTAGGTGGACCATGACCGATGACCTGCTGCCTATCAAGCAAGAGCATCATCAAGTGCACCACACAGAACGCTCATCTGTTCGTCTGGCTTCACCTTAGCTAATCGGGTTAACATATGTTAAGTGTTGGGGCCTCTTGTCTCACGCTATGGGTCAGACGTTAACATCTTCCAGAAATACCCAAACGTTGTTAGTGTGACTAGAAAGATTAGCGAAATACACTCATCTGCAAACTAATTTGGTTTTGCCAGAGACTCAACTGAATCTCTCGGTTATGATGTTTCCAGGCAAATGAATGTGCTACACCAGGGCGCCTCATGTTTCAGTCGCTACAATATTCGGGATATCGCGATACATATATATTTTTGTAATGCACTACTCATAAGGTTGCTGAATAGAGAGATGACTTCAGGCAGACACAAAGTACGCCTGTCTTCCTATCATATTACGCTCGGTGAATGAAACAGAGAAAGAAGAATGTCGAAACCGTCGACAGTCTTCTGGAAGTATTTGCAGCGTGCTAAAGCCTGGTTTCCGGAGTTCGGCGCCATTCAACAAACACACAAACCTGGCAATGCGAACGCAACATATGTATTACAAGCTTTTAATCAAGATAAAAGGGCTTAAGCAGACGGACAAACTCGTCTGAAATCCAGTAATGAAATGCAGCAAACGTTCTAATGAGACTAGGTAAATCATCATTGGAAACAAGTGTTCGTTCGCAAGCTAATAGAGCCATGGCTAATCCATAAATTTACAGAAGCTATTGCCTTCGTATAATAAACGGGTGGATGAGCCCATATATGACTGATGACACGCTCCCGAGGAAATCACCGTCCATGTCAGAAGCACTGCTTAAGGCATTGTGGACGTTGTTGCAAAACCTGAATAGAACTGCTTCCCACCATCGGTCGCAGAAGCAGTGGTAAGCACTCAGCGTGTGCACAATCCGGTTCATTTCAACTCCTAGTGTTATTTCTAAGTCTTGGGCAGATTGACTTTGACGGAACAATGTAACATCTCTCTTCGCGCACAAACGCACGCACACAAATGCATGCAGACGAAAAGGGCTTGCGTGCAAGGCTGAACAGCGCATCGCAGCAGAATGGTGTAGCAGCTGCGATGGTGGGCGTTAATTTAGTTGGGTAGAAGCGCGATACTCGCAAGCCGCAAACGTATGCTGGATGCTCGTGGTGCATCGGCGTGTGTGGAATGGAATAAACAGAGGGGAAAAGAGCGCAAACGCGGGTAACTGCGATCTGACAGGAAGTGAAGAACACATCAAAAGAACGGGAAGAAGTTAACGCGCTGTCTTCATTTACGCTGCATGCGGTGACACTGAAAGAAGATTTACCAAGACAAGATAAGGTCGGTTCAATCTCTATGCCGAACGGTCAAACAGCAACCATGCAGCACACAATTGCGGTCAACCTTACTGACAGGATGTCAACAACACAAAACTAATGGCTGGTGGGCTGTGGTTAAAAATCTGCGTTGCTGGTGGTTTGGCGCGCAGTTCAGCAAAACACGTAGAAAACTGTTGCCTACGCGTACTTGTAGTGCAAGTGTTTACTGCTTAGGATCTCTATTTTGAATAATAATACAGCTATTATGTCAGGGTATGTGTGCCAACATGTGATGGGAAGTGAAGTGTATTATGGGCAGGCAGTAATGAGTAGAGTCGACTAGCCGTGGGTCCTACTGGTTTGCGAAACAAACCAGTTGTGAACACAGAGAACAAACTGGTGGGCATAGGTCTAGTGTAGAGGGCGAAAAAAGTAAGCCCACGATAAATCACAAGCTTTCCCTGTAGATGTAGTTTAACCACCCTAAATGGTGTAGGTACGACCCAGTAAATGTTTAGTGGTTTGCACTGGTTAGCTGATCATGAGAATGTAGCACGGACTGCACACCATAACAGAGGTTTTTAACGTGAGCAACAGCTGAAAACAGCCAGGTACTAAGTCATCTATAATGAAATTAGCCTGTAGACTGATGGTACGACTATTTGTCTACAAGCTTTTACCAGTGGAGCTGACTCACAAAACTAAACAAACCAGATGTTTTACTTGAAATTACTTTAATCACAGCCAACATCACCTTAACAATCTTTGGCCTCATAATAATGTTTACATCCAGTGTGACCATCACTCCGATAGTCCCACAAGATTGGAAGCATAACCAGTAGACCTTGTTACCCTATGCTCCTCTTCCCAATCGATACTAAGAAGCTCAAGACCAGTGCAACATTATGTAAATGCCCCTTGAGTGGAGGACATAGGACAACCGAAGGTACGATTTTCCATAAATCGTTCGAAGAAAAACGCACTATTTTGTGAGAGAGTAAAGAAACTGTTGTACATCTTGGAATTCACCAGACTAACGATGATAATGCTCCTCACGCTTATTTCTCACGAACACAAGGGAAACCGGCTACAAGCAATTGTCCCAAATGACCCCTTGTCCGAAAAAGTAACAGGCCCCGCCAGCTGGGCGTGCGTAATACACGCTGACTCATCAGTGAATTGCCGTGATCGGTGTTAACAACCTGATTTCCTTACACGACTAGACTACTTTTACATAACAAGCATGTTCATCTTTAACGGTTATTCGGAAACCGAACATTCTTTATAATCCCGAGCAGGATGTTCCTTACGAACACCTGTAAACACCACGATGGAAAAAAGAGCTCCCTCCAATATTAGGCATCCACCGACATTGCGAGAGATGGTTCACCGGTTAAAGTGCGAATTTACTGACTGGAAGATCCCCGGTTCAAACCTAATCTCTACATCTCGAATACCCCCGTCTAGGTTTGGGTAACCTGGCAGTATCTCAGCCCTCGTGCTTACTTCGGGCGTGCTACAGCTGAACGACTGTAATTACTACTTACTGTTCAAGCCCATGTGTGCGGATGTCACTTGTCCAGAGGGACTAAAAGAAATCGTTCAGCTGTAGCACCCTTCCGGTGCCTAGCTGCCATGCTACACGAAGGAAGCACGAGGGCTGGGATACTGCCAGGTTGTCCAAGCCTAGACAGGGGAAGTCGAGAGGCAGAGGTCGGGTTCGAAACACGGACGTTCCGGACAGTAAATTCGCGCTCTAACCACTTGGTCCATCTCAGAGGGACTATCGATGTACATCTAAATATCCTGATCCCACCTAATGTGATAAGGCGCGCAGAAGGAAGCAACGGGTTTTATCTTTGGCGTAATCAAGTCAAATATTTTGCCATTTGATGAATTTAGAAAGCTTGGCAAGGATACAACGTTATATCAGCATAGTATCTGGTAACAGACACGTCGTATAACCATAATCCGTACAAAAATCTTATGGCGTCATTGTGTCGAAGAAGCTTTTCCGAGAACTCGTTCCAATTTACAAGGGATAAACTTCGTTGAATAACTAAGATTGATTTCATCCGCATTGTGCACGCCAGCAAGTAACATAGTGAGTTAAGTGAACTGTAGTCCTCCATCCTCGTAGTTTATTGATTTTCCCCTGATAAGACGTCCATTGTCTTGTTCACGATAGCATCGAATTCGCCCGTGAAGTCTTCCATAATGGAATTGTCGGAATGGATCTAACTTTCCATGGTCCACATTAACTGGACCAGACGCTCAGAAATCTAGCAAGACAAACAATGGGGGGAGGGAACCACAGCCCGAGACAAGAATTCATGAGCGGTAAATGAGATGTGCACGTTCACAGCGTTCGATAACTCAACGATGGAGAAGCAACCGGAGAACGTCAACATAACCACGGTTAGGGGCTTTGTTTTCGGGAACTTATTCAGACGGTTACACGAACAATGAGGCTTTTACGTTTTCCGTCCTCACTTAAATACAACTCCGGTACTAGACTCTGGGGAATGCGAATCCAGTCAAATGACATAGTAACAGACGGTTAGTAGCTAAATCACCGAAGTAGTCAATATGAACAAATAGGGTTTTCGTGACATCTGGAAATACTAATCACTAGCACACGGAAAAAATACCATATACACACTGACGAACCTTCTTCAACGGGGGAGGCACAAATGACTCCTAATGAGACGTGCGAGTTGGACGTATCATGTCACCGACTGAACACTTGGAATAATACAGATGGCATGATGCTTTCAGGTGGAGCATCCGCAGGTACGTAGATTTCACCATTCCTACAACCTCAGGTAACTAGCAATACAACCACATTCAAGAAATATCTACAACTACACACCTATTGTAGCAGACAGTAGAGGAGTCTAATGGAAAGTCGAGGCCAATCTGGTTAGGCGTAAGGAAACTGCGAAAAAAAAATTCTGAGAGTCTGAACTCGGATCTTTGTGTGCGAGTTGGACGTATCATGTCACCGACTGAACACTTGGAATAATACAGATGGCATGATGCTTTCAGGTGGAGCATCCGCAGGTACGTAGATTTCACCATTCCTACAACCTCAGGTAACTAGCAATACAACCACATTCAAGAAATATCTACAACTACACACCTATTGTAGCAGACAGTAGAGGAGTCTAATGGAAAGTCGAGGCCAATCTGGTTAGGCGTAAGGAAACTGCGAAAAAAAAATTCTGAGAGTCTGAACTCAGGATCTTTGTCATGCAGTGTCCGAACTTTCCTGTTATCTCTAATTTCAGTTAAGGTACGCACTCCATACGCCCTAACATAAGAGTATTGCTACTCCCAAACAAAAACCTTTCTTTCTATCCGTTAATTTGCTGAGACCAGCTGACAAAGCTAAGACCCCAGAGCTTCATTTGGAAAAGCCATATAGATTCCACAGAAGTTTCATTGGTAATCCATTAGGAATCTCCCATTAGCAGCCACCATAGCTCGCACTGTTGTTCATACACTCAATGATTGATGTGGCCTGCTTTGTGCGCATCATAACTAGCACACCCCTGACGTTGGAATCCGGTGTTTTGAGTGGACTTGCCAAGGACACAAACACAAACATTGAGAAGCATGGAGCCATTCACAACTTCCGATGTTCCGACAGTCTGTTCTGAAACCCCATTAGAAGTGAAAGGTATAACCTAAAATACGGAATTATTCTCTTCTAATATTACGGTCTTGGAAAGTTGCTTAAAAAATTACATCAACACCCCCCTCCCCATTTATTCAGTATGGAGAAGCGTCCCCGTTCCTGTACAATTTGGTTAATTTGATTTGAACATTTTCTCAGCGAAATTCTAAAAGAGTCCGTAATCACCGCTGATATCGAGGCTATGAAGGACCACACTTCAAGAAAGACGGAAGCTTACTGCCACTAGTGACTGAAGCTGATTGAAACCACTCGGTCACTGGACTAGATATGCTTATTTCCACAGCGATTGTTTTGAGAGCGTAAGCAGACATTAGTAAAACAAGCAAGTGTCTGAGCTGAATACCGCAAAAAGCGACTGGAACAGACACGTTAAGCGCTTATCGAGTCATTGCTTTCCCACATTTCCGCTGTCCAATCGACTAGCTAGTAGGTTATTCAGTCTGACAGTTAATAACAAGACTGGTGGCGAGCAGTGCGTATTCAAGTGACAAATAAATGATCTTCTTGAACAATGTGAACTAGATAGTATTTGAACACTTTCATCAGCACTACACCTGTTGACGATAAATGAAGTAATTAGTTGCCTGTGAAATCTTGATCACTGTAACTAAAAGCATTGTTCCATACTCTCATGTCCTACATTCCTCATTAGAATCAACGTCAATGGACCAGTCTGTTATCAGTTTGCACGCAAGCAAGCATCCATCCAAGCTCAGTAAAGCCCACCGACTCAATGCGCTTGTTGGATCGAACATCGGAATGCTCGGAGACAAACAGTGAAGTCTCAACCGACCGATACCTTAGGCCGCACAGAGTTGATAAGACCAGTAAAAATTTATTATTTATAGGGGGCTGTACGGACAAAGCGAAACAGAATGAGATCGTACATGAGCAGCTTATCCCAGAAAGCGGATTGACTGGACCCCAATTTAGCCCAATGTGACCTCACTGTGGTTGGCCGAAGACACCGACAGCTATGGTTGCCAAGGAATATCAGTAGCGTTCATGCTGTCCAGACGGTTTGACTGAATGCTGGGTTTTTCGTTGATCAAGACCATGCAGTAAAGTACCATTCTTCTTCACAATTGTTGATACAAGTGACGATAATGAAGTTTCATATTTCATAGTTCGTCGGCAAAATTCATCTGCCATCTTCATGACCAGATGGCAGTAGATGGTAAAAACCCGACAGTAAAATTATCTTTGTACTCAAGTGAAAAGAACTGTACCACAGACAAGACTATCACCGCACTTCGTGTAAAAAATAATGAAATATGTTGTAAGGAAGGGAGAAAACAAAAGTTTGTTTTCTGACGACTTGCTCTTCAGATCATTTTTACATAAATATACAAGGTTGTAAGAATGAACTAACGGTCAGTTCGAGACTGCACTTCTGCTATGATAAGGTCCGCAACTTCGGGCCACAAACGGATAGAGGTGCTTCTTCCGCGTGCAGAGCCTGCCCAATCATTGAAAAATTCATGGTTGTAGGAGATGTATAGCTTTTTGTTTCGTATGCTGCAGGGACCGAACAGGGAATCGATGAGACACTTCTCCAGAAGGGGAACTACAGTGTCCACTGAGATTTCCTTGTTACAAGCTTCACTAAGCGAAGTCACATCACGACCAACGAGACCGCATGGAACCACAGCACGTAGCCATGGCAGCGGCTCATTCGTGCAGTTTATTGCAATCCCATGGTAGGTAACGGATTCACTTTGGTGAACGCCTACCTAAAAAAGAGCACAGAAGGAAAATAGGTCAGCGGGGGTGAATGTCATGGACAACTATTACTACCTAAATGCGCCCAAGTAGTAGGTTTTTAATTGTTTTCAGGCCGTGTGCGGATGCAGCCAACGTCCTCGTGACAAACCTGGAAAAAACAACTAGCAAACGTGCAGTAAAGGGTACAGGGAAGATATAAAAGCCTCGAATACTGCGGTTTCGAAATTTCATCCACATTTTATGGAAAAAATCAGCAGCATGATCACTCAGTAAATTGAGGTTGCTGCAAGCTGTTGTGCTTTGGGAATCAGCAGACAAGATATGCTCACTGTCTGCTTAAAACAAACTGAAGCTTATGCAACGAACGGTGGCGATCAAACATAAGTAATTCAGGGCCAAAAATAAGAAACAGACAGGACTACTTTGACGGCTTCACCGAGCAGAACTTTTAGTATTCAAGTGCATGGCAGTGGAAAAGGATGATGGCACATAAACAGTTGGATGTTATTATCTACAAATCCCACGTAAACAGTAGACTTACCGACAGCCATGACTTTCTTCGATGGACTCAGCCACACGCCAATATCACCGCGCCCTCCTGAAGCAGCCTGAAGTCCAAAGTAGTTATTGCACAAAGCTACCCCCGCTTGCTCCAAGGCGCCAACGTACCACCGAAGGCCACTACCAATAAGAGTGCGACAGCGCAAGTTTATGATCGGGTAAGCCACCAACTGCCCCGGACCGTGGTAAGTTATAAGGCCTCCGCGGTCCGTCCTTGGGAAGGAAACGTAGTAAACGCACAGACGTTTGATACAGGTGACCTAGTTGGGGACGCATGGAAGAAGGATACCCTAAAACAAATGTTCTCTAAAGGGACGTTGGTCACACAGGAGTAGGTATCACCAATTGATCCGGCACCATTTTTTTCTTTTTTATGCGATCAACATGAGTAATTTTAACCAAAAAGACTATCTGAAAGGCATTTAATGCTGCGAGGAAGATGCAAATTTCATTAATGGGCGGTCAACGTATGAGTAGGTTCTTTAAAATATAATTACAGCGGCCCCTAGAAACGTAGTTAACGCTATACTATGTTAGCATTGCATTATCTTACTAATTATAGGGGAGTTTTATTGGACAGATTTATATCAAAAGTCTTAGGGCACAGCATTTAAGAACGGTAAGCTTACATAACAACGTGAATATGGTTGTCTCATATATCCTTATGTGACTGTTTATAAGCGAAAATCTTGACTGAACTGCGTACGAATAATCATCTATTACCCGGCCAGGTTAACAAAACGCAACCTCCTATTGTCCTGTCCTCTTGAGGGTTGAATGATACTTGCCGGCGGTTCCAGATAGGGAGTACCCAGATATCTGGTCATCTCAGACCACGTCCAATCGGTAGTTCACGAATCGATGATCGTTTTATATCGAGGTACTACTTTGCTCAATCTGCCAAGGCAGTTGTTGGACTGGGACTTCCTAAGGTCACAGTGAGTCGACGAGGTACATGGCGCCGAGTGTTATTTCTTGGGAGTAGTCTTCACATCCGACTCTCTAGGACGGATCCCTTGCACTTGAGGTCTTGACCTGAAGAGCATTCAGCGCTATTTGTTCTTCCTTGAGCCGTTTCTCCTGGCAAATGTATTTCCAAGCCAAACATTCCTATACACTTTGGAGATCATTTCGTCTGACTGACAAACCACTGACGGCACGCTTCCAAGTGGAACCCTTTTTCTTCTTAGTGCTCTGTATATTCTTCCAGGTTTGACGTTCGCACTGGTCTGGAGTTTCCATATTCAGAATACCATGGCTTGTACGTAATATAACAAACCATAAGACTACAACTGAGCATGAGTTTTGAAGGTCGTTAGAATAGTTCTTCTAGCTTAAGGGTCAAGATCCACGGTTTGTGCTACGGCTCCTAAAACTCAAAAGCATAATTAATCTAGTGACAAAAAGCATCCGGAAAATCAGAGTAAGCGCACTTTACAAAATCGGCTCCCAAATGCTTGAGTCTTGCGATTCCAACATCCGAATAATCATTTGCTGGGTCCTTCGATCGAACGCCGATTGTGTAGACGGGATTGTGTTCCAAGAGAAGAATTGTGTGTGGGAATACATTCTTGTTGGACGATTTCAAAACCCGTACGATAGATTTTTGTAACTGCCAGGCTGCCTCATACCCTACACGTCCAACGTGGAAGCATGTAACAGACGACACCATGGCAAAATTGGGACAAGCTGAAAAAAAATTGTTCCGTAAATAAACAGTTAGCAGATACACCCAACGTGACCGTATAAAATATGAAGTAAAGTTGGCAGAGCAGTTGTGGAAATCTTCCGAAAATGCATTCAAAAACTGAAGACAACCAGAAAATGAGGCAGTTCCAGCGAGACCGAAAAAACCATATGGAGCGAAGGGGACGGCTCACCGTCCAGTTGGCCAGCGCACCCAGTGCTCATCGAAGTAAGCCCACACCTTCACTGTAATTCGTCATTCATAACTTTAGGTACGTGACAGAGACTGAACTTCCAGTGTTTACGACAGGTTATTGAGTAAGATGCGTGCTCCGCAATATTGAGTGTCGTCGGATGACAGCCCGCGTCAGCAAGAATGGTCTAATCCATTCCAGGAACTAACCACGAGCACCACATTCACGGAATATTTTTAGAGTTTTGTAGGAAAAAACACGGTTGAAATAGTTGCTAAAATTCGCATACATAATGGTCGGATCATAATCAAGATACAACACCACTGATGCTCTTTCTTCTGCTAGCAAGGGATTCAAGATACTGGAATGGTTAGCCCTGAGTAGAGGGTAACATTCGGGAAATGCTACCCGAATCACCGGCTGATTAATCTCCCCATCACTTTTGACAAAACTGGGGACACGCTAACATAGCAAAACATATAATCGTTCAGCTATAGCACTCTTCCGGTCATCATCATCATCAAAGACAGCAACATCAGTGTTGCCACTGATGCTTCACTGCCGTACAACCATAAGGTTTGTCTAGTTATATATAT